>NW_024385860.1:0-45103 GCF_016835505.1 Polypterus senegalus
ACATGATGGAACAAACTGATGTTAGTTTAGTTTCTAGTCTCAGCATAGTTTAAGAAAACAAGAGCTCAAAACAGAGACTAACACTGTGATAAGGCCTCAGTCTTCAACTTTGCCCAACACAGAGCATAAGTCTGTTCAGTTTCAACTGTGATGCACTGTTAAGGTGACCCTTGGTTGCATCTGACATGTGGAAATTAGCCTGCTCATCTATCGCACCGTAAATTTCTCAAGCTCATCTGTCACTGGCTTATTGGAAGCTATTGTTATTCATAGCATGAGTGACTGTTGGTTTCTTTTACATAGTGACAGCATGGGGTACAAACTCCTAAAAGTGCAGTACTGCTGCAAAAATATATATATAAAAATTAAACTGTGCCTTCATATTGGAAAAAAATAAACTAAATTAAATTTACCCTAAAAATAAAAAAGAAATCAAATAGCTAACTGTTGCTGTCATTCTCAGTATGGAGTTAGTCTTTCACATATTATCAGTAACTTCATGCAGTTGTTTTGTTATTAACTATTATTTATCCATTAATTCATTGAGTAAACTCACTCAATCAAATATTACGGTTGTGGACACTAGAGCATACATTGGCACTATTGGGCACAATACTATAACTAAACCCTGGTTAGCATGCCATAAAAACATTGGCAGTGCTTGTACTTTAGGAATTAATGTCACTCCTTTTTTCTTACAAATTCTAACAAGCTTAATTTTCTGCTAAATGATGGTTTTCTCATTTGACCTACAGCCATTATTTACATTTTACTTACCTGCTTTGTGTTATTCAGAACCTTCATAGCACTATTGGGTGCAAGGCTGAAATGACCCTGTATGGGGTGGCAGTTCACTTCATGGCCCACTCATAGACAGTCCAACACTCACAGATATAGGGTCAAGTTAATATCCCTATATATATATAAAATCTAACGCCTGTCTGTCTGTCCGCTTTCACGAGAGAACTAGTTAACAGATTTAGATCAGGTTTTTTCTATAATTTGCTTGAACATTCCATTTGATTGTGACTTCTGTCACTGTGCTATGTATCGTAGTTCGCTTGCAGTACCAATTTATTTGTGCGAATCCGAAAGACAAGCAGTGGGCTGAGGGGAGGGTGGCGTGGCCCTCCTCACTCATGCACCAGCCTTGGGGTGTTCCTTACTGATGCTTAGCTAGCGAGCGAGAGATCTGCTTAACAGATTAAGATTGCACTTATTTCTATAATTTGCTTGAACGTTCTGGTTGATTTTGTGACAACAACATTTATTTATATAGCACATTTTCATACAAATAATGTAGCTCAAAGTGCTTTACATGATGAAGAAAAGAGAAATAAAAGACAAAGTAAGGATTAGAATAAGACAACACTAATTAACATAGAATAAGAGTAATGTCCGATGGCCAGGGTGGACAGAAAATAAAACCCCAAAAAACTCCAGACGTCTGGAGATAAAAAAAATAAAATCTGCAGGGGTTCCAGGCCACAGGACCGACCAGCCCCCTCTGGGCATTCTACCTAACATAAATGAAACAGTCCTCTTTGTATTTAGGGCTCTCTTGGAACGACTTGTTGGTGACTTCTCTCATTGCACTAAGTAATAACTACAACAACAACATTTATTTATATAGCACATTTTCATATAAACAGTAGCTCAAAGTGCTTTACATAATGAAGAATAGAGAAATAAGACACAGTAAGAAAATAAAACAAGTCAACATTAATTAACATAGAATAAGAGTAAGGTCCAATGGCCAGGGTGGACAGAAAAAACAAAAAAAAAACTCCAGACGGGTGGAGAAAAAAATAAAATCTGTAGGGATTCCAGACCATGAGACCGCCCAGTCCCCTCTAGGCCTTCTACCTAACATAAATGAAACAGTCTCTTTGGATTTAGGGTTCTCACGGAAGGACTTGAAATGATGGTCACGTAGACTTCTGCCTTTAATCCATCCATCATTGTTGGAGCATCATGAAGCTTTGAGTAGGTGGAGGTGGCGCAGGCCACCACCACAAAGAAACCGGAAAAAGAAACAGAAGAGAGAGTCATGGATTTTAGAGCCACCATGAATAGTTATTATAATGAATTGAACATACAGATTATCAGGATTAAATTAAAGTTAAGTTATAGAAGGCCATGTTAAAATAATATGTTTTCAGCAGTGTTTTAAAGTGCTCTACTGTATCAGCCTGGCGAATTCCTATTGGCAAGCTATTCCAGATTTTAGGTGCATAGCAGCAGAAGGCCGCCTCACCACTTCTTTTAAGTTTTGCTCTTGGAATTGTAAGGAGACACTCATTTGAGGATCTAAGGTTACGATTTGGAATATAAGGTGTCAGACATTCCGATATATAAGATGGGGCGAGATTATTTAAGGCTTTATAAACCATAAGCAGAATTTTAAAGTCAATCCTGAATGACACAGGTAACCAGTGTAGTGACATCAAAACTGGAGAAATGTGCTCGGATTTTCTTTTCCTAGTTAGAATTCTAGCAGCTGCATTCTGCACTAGTTGCAAACGATTTATGTCTTTTTTGGGTAGTCCTGAGAGGAGTGCGTTACAGTAATCTAGTCGACTGAAAATAAACGGGTGAACTAATTTCTCAGCATCTTTCAGTGATATAAGAGGTCTAACTTTTGCTATGTTTCTTAAGTGAAAAAATGCTGTCCTAGTGATCTGATTAATATGCGATTTAAAATTCAGATTACAGTCAACAATCACCCCTAAGCTTTTTACCTCCGTCTTGACTTTTAATCCTAATGTATCCAGTTTATTTCTAATAGCCTCATTGTATCCATTATTGCCAATCACTAAGATTTCAGTTTTCTTTATTTAACTTGAGAAAATTACTATTCATCCATTCTGAGATACAAGTCAGACATTGTGTTAGTGAATCAAGAGAATCGGGGTCATCAGGTGCTATTGATAAGTACAGCTGTGTGTCATCAGCATAGCTGTGGTAACTCACGTTGTAACCTGAGATAATCTGACCTAACGGAAGCATGTAGATTGAGAAGAGCAGCGGACCCAGGATAGAGCCTTGTGGAACACCATATCGGATATCATGTGTCTTCGAGTTGTAATTACCACAACTAACAAAGAATTTTCTCCCTGTCAGGTAGGATTCAAACCAATTTAAGACACTGCCAGAGAGGCCCACCCATTGACTAAGGCGATTTCTAAGAATATTATGATCAATGGTGTCAAATGCAGCACTCAGATCTAAGAGGATGAGAACAGATAAATGGCCTCTGTCTGCATTCACCCGCAAATCATTTACTACTTTAACGAGTGCAGTTTCTGTGCTGTGATTTGTTCTAAAACCCAACTGAAATTTATCAAGAATAGCATTTTATTGAGGTGGTCATTTAACTGCATAATGACTGCCTTCTCCAGAACTTTACTTAAGAAAGGCAGGTTAGAGATGGGTCTAAAATTTTCAAGAGCCGAGGGGTCAAGATCATGTTTCTTAAGTAGGGGTTTAATTACAGCAGTCTTAAGACAGTCTGGGAAGTCCCCCGTATCTAATAACGAATTTACTATGTCAAGAACATTATCAAGTAACATAGTTCGTTTGCGAAGCAATATATCTGTGCCAATCCGAGAAAGGGGCTGCGGGCAGAGGGGAGGGGGAGCATGACGTCAGCAGTGGGGAGCCGGGCAGGGCCTTCTTCACTGTCCTGTTTCATTACTACGCCTGCGGGGGCCGGCTAGTTACTCATAAATATAACATGCATGTCTTTGGGATGTGGGAGATAAACTAAAGTTCCTAAATAATTACAATTAAAAAGTTCCTCAAATATGGCTTTTACTTTAGTTACTCACCCACTTCTATCCAGCCATCATTCTCTTAATCAACTCATTTTCACCAGACTAAAAATTACTCCCAGCATATCAGAGCTATGAGGCAGCTATTTAAAACATTCTGTCAAATCTGTCCAAATGAATGAGCCATTTTCATTTTGCAATTTAAAAGTTGTTTGCAAGCATGATACTCACTTGAAAAAGTTTTTTTGCTGGGTTTTAAATGCTGTTTGGAGGGGAAAAATAAAAAATGGCACCCTAAACCCTCATTCACAATTCTGGGTTTCTTTCATTTTATTCACTGATGCGTAATGCTGGTACATATACATCACATCAGTAAAATCAACCTTATTTTACAGCTCTCATTCACATACATATGGAGGAGCTCAGTACAAATTTAAAAAATGTGACATGCTGCCTATTTTATCCATAACGACATACCATTATGCACCTTTGTGCACATTACTGCATTTTCTATTTACAAAAATACACTATGTTGGAATCTGATCCTAGCATTTGATAGCAGCCACCCTTTTCTGTTTTCTGATTCCTGAAGGTAATGCGGAGGATATCAATGTTCTAAGCACTGTGGAGGAATGTCTCTGATTTATCTTAAAGGTTGCATTCACCTAGATTATCATCATGATTGGCAAAGTGGGAATCATATTAAAATAACAACCGCAACACATGTCTCAACAAAATGTCTACACGTTTCTGGTAACGAGTTGTGTGATTTTTTTTTTTCACTAAGTGACTTCATTTAAACAGGCAGGGAGGAGCATGAGGAATTAATGCACAAATGCATTTCCAGAACAACTAAACACCTTTCTTACTGTGTCAAGGGGACAAATTTAGTTGTTTGCAAAACAAATTTAAGTTTAATAAAAAAAATTCAATTACACGTGAAGCATTTCACTACAGATTCATTTACAACACAAACGTCACCACGAAAGTGATAAATATACTCAGCAAAAAAAGAAACGTCCCTTTTTCAGGACTGTGTATTTCAACAGTAATGTTTTAAAAATCCAAATAACTTTACAGATCTTCATTGTAAAGGGTTTAAACAATGTTTTCTATGCATGTTCAATTAACCATAATCAATTAATTAACATGCACCTGTGGAATGGTCGTTAAGACCTTAACAGCTTACAGAAAGTAGGCATTTAAGGTCACAGTTTTAAAAACGCAGGACACTAAAGAGACTTGTCTACCGACTGTGAAAAACATCCAAAGAAAGATGCCCAGGGTCCCTGCTCATCTGCGTGAACGTGCATTAGGCATGCTGCAGGAGGCATGAGGACTGCTGACGTGGCTAGGGCAATAAATTGCCATGTCCGCACTGTAAGACGCCTAAGACAGCGCTACAGGGAGACAGGAAGGACAGCTGATCATCCTCGCAGTGGAAGACCACGTGTAGCAACACCTGCACAGGATCGGTACATCCGAATATCACACCTGCGTGACAGGTACAGGATGGCCACAACAACTGCCCGAGTCACACCAGGAACACACAATCCCTCCATCAGTGCTCAGACTGTCCACAATAGGCTGAGAGAGGCTGGACTGAGGGCTTGTAGGCCTGTTGTAAGGCAGGTCCTTACCAGACATCACCAGCAACAACGCCGCCTATGGGCACAAACCCACCTTCGCTGGACCAGACAGGAGTGGCAAAAAGTGCTCTTCACTGATGAGTCACGGTTTTGTCTCACCAGGGGTGATGGACGGATTTGTGTTGAGCACATTGAGCACGTCTGGGACCTGTTGGATCGCAGGGTGAGGGCTAGGGCCATTCCCCCCAGAAATGTCCAGGAACTTGCAGGTGCCTTGGTGGAAGAGTGGGGTAACATCTCACAGCAAGAACTGACAAATCTGGTCCAGTCCATGAGGAGGAGATGCACTGCAGTACTTCAAGCAGCTGGTGGCCACACCAGATACTGACTGGTACTTTTGATTTTGAGCCTCCCTTCATTCAGGGACACATTGTGAAACATTTTTAGTTTATGTCTTATGGTGTTGACACTTTTAGTGTTCATACAAATATTTACACATTAAGTTTACTAAAAGTAAAACAGATGAAAGTCAGAGGATGTTTCTTTTTTTGCTGAGTATATAAAAGAAGATAAGATTTTGTAGAACATCTTGATATTTACCATTTCTGTACATGTCTTCCTAGATATTAATGAATGTGAAACCAACAACCATACCTGCAGTCCTCATGCGGTCTGTGAGAACACTGCTGGCGGCTACAATTGTTCCTGTAAGTCCGGATTTACTGACACAGATCTCGGAAACCCTGGCAGAAGATGTAAAGGTAAAACTTGAGTGATATTTGTGAAAGGAAAAGTCGAGTGAGGTTATGCATTTGTAGAATAATAAAACAAAGGATTTTGTCAGGGAAGCATTCCTTTATGGATGTTACCTACTGCTTTGCATTCTCTTTACTCTTCTCATTTCTTTTTGTTTCTTAGTAAAAACAACCAGTGGACTCAATTGTTTGTCATGAACGAAGTTCTTTGTGTGTGTCTGCTATGAATGCTAGAGCCAAACATGGCAGCAACATGCACAAGGCATCAATCAGACCAACATGAAATGTACTATACTATACACACTTGCTCACTCCTATGCAATTTACAATCAAAAGTTATACTTGAAATTTTTAAGCCAAAAAAAAAATGATGGGGAAAACTATTAAAATGTCAGCAAGAATGTTAAATAAACTGGATTTAAAGATGGTTGGCTTAAGGTGAACAACAACTCATATGTTGTTTAAAGGAACAACAGAAACTCAATGATTTCCACCTGGGCACAAGTGGATGGTGTTTGCTTCCAAGATAGGCTTTCAGTCTTCAGTGTACTGTGTGCTTGTGTGGGTACAGTTAAGATACAATCAAAAATTATGTGAAGTTTGCAAAGACAGAAGCTGTGGTAGTGCAAATACATGCAAGAATGTAATAGTAGTCATCATATTGTCATGTGTACAGAGTACAGTGAAACTCTTACATGCATGTCCAGCTAACATGCAACACACTGCCATTATTTGCTACCATGATGAACAAGAATGTATTAGAACAGGGGCCCTCAATCACAGTGTTGGAGGGCCACAGTGGCTGCAAGTTTTTGCCATAAACCATTGACTTAATTAGAAAATAATCCATCCATCCATTCATCCATTTTCCAACCCGCTGAATCCAAACACTGGGTCACGGGGGTCTGCTGGAGCCAATCCCAGCCAACACAGGGCATAAGGCAGGAACCAATCCTGGGATGGGTGCCAACCCACCGCAGGACAATTAGAAAATAATGCTTCCCAATAATTCAATTTCATGGCTTGTTAATGCTTTAACTCTGCCATGTCAGACCATTCGTATATCCTAGATTTTTTTCCTTTCTAAGGATATCTTCCAAATGATTTGAAGTCTAAAATGAATGAGCAATACTCAATCTTTAACTTTTTTCTCTTCACTTTCCTTCCAAGTATTTAATTAAACCAGTACATGATAAATACACACAGGTGTAAATGGTATCAAGCTAAATGGAGAAATGCTGGTCTCATTTTCATTTGCATTTTATTGCTAATTAGGAGCAATTAAAAACCAAGACTAGAGCTGTTTAAGACTAAAATAAGCAATAAGGTTTCAAAATCTTAACAAGCGAGACAACTAAAGTGAAGCAGTAGTGTTACTTGAGCAATAAGTGCTTCTTATTAGGCAACTGGGTTGGAACAAAAACCTGCAGCCACTGCGGCTCTCCAGGGGCCTCATGTATAACGCTGTGCATAGAATTTGCACTATAACATGGCGTAAGCACAAAAGCCGAAATGTGCTTATGCATAGAAAAATCCAGATGCAGGAATCTATGCGTACTCCAACTTCCACGTTCTTCCGCTACATAAATCCCGGTCAGCGTGAAAAGTAACGCTCGTGCACGCACTTTATGTAACGCCCCAACTCCTCCCAGAATTACACCTCTTTGAATATGCAAATCAATATAAATCACCCTTAAGCTCAGCCTTCTGTGAAAAGATAATGGGAAAAGCACGGGGAAAATATAAAATTTCAGCTAATACCAAGTGGAGGCAAAGGAAAAACATACTATTTGTTTAATCAAACCGTGGTATAACCAACAAAAGGAAGCTGATCGAGTGACATAACGTGTTGGAGAAACTTGAAAGCTCACGTTCACAAAGTCGCACAGTGCCAGAAATAAAAAAGAAGTCACATTACAAAGTCGCTGTGAAAAGGCGAGTCGTAGCCCACTGTCTGAGTGTTATATGAAAGTTTATTAGGGTACAGAGAAAAAAAAGGCACACAGTGGGGAAAAAGCACAAAATGTCAACTTCAATCTCGAAATTTCCACTTTAATCTCGTAGTTTATTTTGTCATTAAAGTAAAACATCATAAACTTCATCTTAAAATCGTTTAATTAACCAATTTCTCAAATCACATCGTAATTAAAGTATAGCACGTTAAATGCTTTGTTTTGTTTGTTTTGTATGTGTTCTACGTGTGTGAATCACTACGTGCGTCTTAAACGTCTTTCTTCCTCCGACAGGACACAGAATCCATGACATTCATGGTATTACAGCTCTCTGAATAACTAAAATACTGAGATGTATACATGATATAATTTTCATGATGATAGGGGTTAAAGCACGTTATTAAACATGGGTTTCATGGCGCAGTGATTGTGTGCGACCTTCGATGAAATTATTTATTGCAGCAGTACTCATGGGCGGCTCTATGTCTAATAGAAAAAGTCCAATGTCAATATATTATCTTATGCATGGTGGATCGCCACACAATCAGCTCTGTAATAGACGTTAAGCCATCTGTAAGCTTAGAGCACCGATTCTTCAAAACGTTTAAGGAACATTGAAATATCTTCATAGTACATGTTTAATTATTCTATCCTTCACGCCAGTACCAGTGAAGAATATAGATTATTTACATGAAGTTAAAGTTTTATCTGTATAATATAATAAACATATTTTGCTGCATTTCACTTTAAAAATGATATCGTCATCATATGTAAATACGCTTTATAAAGTGGCTCAGGTTGTGCGATATTATAACTGTAGTGCAAGTTTACAGTGAGGTAATTGTACTTATAAGTACAAACAGTTCTACAAGGAGCACTTGATTGAGTGCATTTAAAGTTCTTGGGATGAAACTGTTTCTGAACCGAGAGGTCCGTACCGGAAAGGCTTTGAAACATTTTGCCATGGCTGAGACAGCATGAGACAGCTGTATACCGATAATTCTCTTTCCGATCAGCTGCTGCTGTGATTCACACTCAGATACAGTGATATAAATACTCCGAGTGGTGCAGTGAGAGTAATATGGAAAAAGATGATCCACTGTGGCAACTCCTAACGGGAGCAGCGGAAAGAAGAAGAAGGTGCAGTTAGAGTAGCAACGCTAAAGCAGTTATGGTATTTGGTATACTATGGCTATTCCCTGGACCATTATATTGTTACAAGTTAATTACAATCAGATGCATTACACTAATAAACAATGTGCAGTTAGTTTCAGTGTATTTATAAAGCCGTGTCAGGAAAATAAGGAGTAACCACACAGGAACAGTAGCATTGCTTTGACGCTGGGTGCCGCCAGTCTGCAAAACCGAGCGGAGAACTTGCGTACGACAAGGTATGAAGTACCGTGGAAAAGTGCGTGGCTTTACGCCAAGTGTAGGTTTTATACATTGCGATTTGAACGTGGAAAAGTTTTTACGCAACATTTCTGTGCGTACGCACCATTTATACATGAGGCCCCAGGACTGTGATTAAGGACCCCTGTATTAGAATACAAAATTTAATTTTATTTAATAGGCCATCCTTACAAAAGGATTCTTTGATCTTTTATGCATACTGTAAGTGGGATTCTGTACTAAATAACAGTTTATTGTATCTGTCTACTAATAATCATTTAAAAGAATGCAGTTAGTGACTACTAGTTTATTTTAGAAACGTAAAAATTTATTTATCACACAAAAAAATACCCGTCAGCCTAAGTAAGGGCACAGAAATGGTGCAAAACAATAAATGCTTCAATAAAATCACCACTGACACTTTGAACATGCTTGAAGAGATGTCGGCTAATATAAAGTAGTTCTTGGACACTAAAGTGCATGTGGTACAAGTACTTCAACAAAAAGAGTAAATAAAAAAACAAGATAACTAAATGTTATCTGCTGCTCCTAAATATTCAGTCTCAGACAATTCTGTGCTCATGATGTGTATTGATAAAGAAGATGAGACCAAGTATAGGAGTCAGGTGGAGAACTTTGTGTCTTGGTGCAGAAGGAATTGTCTGCATCTTAACATTAGAAGAACCAAGGAACCTGTTATTGACTTTCACTGCACTAAAGTGCAAGTTGTAATGTCTGATCACTGTTCAGGGAGTAGATGTAGAGGTGGTCCACTCCTACAAGTACTTGGGGGTCCACATCAATGACAGGTTGGACTGGTCTCATAACTGTGAGGGGACTGTGTTCCTTTAATGTGACAAAGGACATCCTTCACATCTTCTACAACTCTGTGATGGCAAGTGTGGTTTTGTATGCTGTGGTTTGCTGGGCTGGTAACATCACTTCAGTAGAGGCCCATCAAATCATACTAATTTAAAAGCAGGTTCAGTTATGTTATGCATTCTGGACCCCTTGTGGCTGTAGAAAAGGTCAGAATTAAAGCAAAACTGAGTGTCATTATGAACAATGCCACACATCCTCTCTCAGAAACACTTACACTTAGGACTTTCAGTCATCAAAATATTCTCAAGAAGTGTGTCAAGAAACGTTACTGGGACTCCTTCATACTAACAGTAATACATCTGCATAGCCTCACTGTGACAGCCAAGTAAGAAATTTTTGTTTCTTGTTTGTACTTGTTTGTTATATCTATTTATTTATTGAGCTTCTGTAAAAAGCCAAATCTCCACCTTAGGACTAATACATTTCTATCTATCTATCTATCTATCTATCTATCTATCTATCTATCTATCTATCTATCTTTCTGACAGTGTTCCCATCTGTATGTTTCCCACTTCATGCAATTCTTTTAACATTCTTTTAAATGATTGTTCTTATTCATGAAATATTCACTAAACCATTCTTTAATAAATAAGACTGGCCACGTGTCTCCACATCCTAACTGCACTCATATTGTCACCAGTGCCTTTTACAAATCATTAATTTTTTAAAATATGTCATCGTTTTTCTAAATAAGAAAGTATGCAAATGAGATGTTGGAATTAAAGATTTTGTAATAATAAAAATTAATCAAGCATCTTAATATAGTGAACATCATCTCAAGGTTTTTATAAACCCAAAAATAATGTATTTTTTCATGTTTATTTTTATTTTAATTTTGTATGGCAGGTAAATAATATTTGTGGTGTAAAGCTGAAGGATTAAGAAAACAGACAACACTTTCTTTACATGAGAATTAAAATAATTTTTGTGCATTCCTCCTAGCCATAATCCAGCAAACAAATACCAGCAATACTTGTGGTCCCAATACCCTGTGTCAGTCTGTGCCTGGTGGAAAAAATTGTTCAGGTATGAAAATTTCTTTAGACCTTCTAAGCAATTGCTGTTTGTGTAAATAGGATATAAGAAGTAGTAGTATTAGTATTAGTAGTAGTAGTAGTGTCAGTAATAAAATAAATATGCAAAATATAATATTTTTACTAGGTCAAACTTCAAGAAGGTGCAGATTTTAAATTTTGTGAATGTAGTTTTCAGACTCACATTTTAGGTTTTATTTTTTATTTGTTTTTTTATAACTGTTATAATAATTTCTGTTTTAATGTTTGCTCCAACTGAGTGCTTGCCATCAACACAACACTGTAATACTGTTCAAGTACAGTGGGGCAGTTTCAGAGAGCTTGGCTTGCAAGTGTGAAGAGCTGACCAGATGGAAATTTCAGATAACTCAAGCTATGTGCTGTCCAAATCAACCAGTCACATCTTATTTATGTGGTTTCTTATGTTCTTTAACTTTTAGATAATTAAAAATGGTGGTACCGTAATGATGGTTTAGACATAGGAATTAAACTTTTTTTTTCTTAAAGTGTCTGGACTTGCGTTAAGTAAATGATGAACACTTACACATTATGTAACAGTTTCAATTATGCACTATAATCACAGTCTTTTCCTTATCAACAGAAAGTAAACAGTTTTTACATATTTATTGCTTCTTCAGACAGGTTGTAATGATACAAATTGTAGATTACAACCTGCCTGAAGAAGGGGGTCTCAGTTGCCTCGAAAGCCTGCATATTGTAATCAGTTCAGTTAGTCAATACTAGCTGTCATTTTGCTTGACATCTCACTGCATCAAGTAGTGGATAAAGTTCCAAAAGCACTTCCAAAAATGGCCACTAGAGGGTGATACCACCATCAAACCCTAGCTAATAAAAAGGGCAAACAAAAGATCTTTATAAAATAAGATTTATTCTTAACATAGTGCTCTGTAACAAAAGCAAACTCCGCAGAACACAAAAGGCAAAAAGAACTGCTTTAACCAAAGACAATCCAAGTTGAAGAAAGTCACAAAGCAGAATCTGAGGCAAAGTCAAATAATGGGACAAACAGGTGGATAAACTTACAATTAGCACAGAAAAAGGCGCAAGAGAGCTCAGCAACTCCAGACGCATTCAAGATGAACCTCCTGGAACTGTGGGAGACCCTCCTGATTTATAGGCTGGAGGGCAGATCCTGGCAGTGATTGGCAGGTGGCCCCGCCTCTTGGAGGACCACCCACAAAACACATGGAAATCTACCATTGGCTTAGACACAGATACAAAAAAAAACCAAAACTGAAGAATACTGCAAATCATAAAAGAAACAGTAACACATACAAATAAATCAAAAATGTACAACAAAGTCACACACCCTGGGTGAGATATGACACCTTGAAATAGGCAAAGTCCAAAAACAGAGAGAGGAACAGTGTAATATAATGACTAATATAAACTGCTCAAAAAAATTAAAGGAACACTTTGAAAGCACATCAGATCTCAATGGGAAAAAGAAATCCTCCTGGATATCTATACTGATATAGACTGGGTAATGTGTTAGGAACGAAAGGATGCCACATCGTTTGATGGAAATGAAAATGATCAACCTACAGAACCCTGAATCTCCTCCATGCTCTTGAGACTGTGCAGGGAGACACAGCAAACCTTCTGGCAATGACACATATTGATGTGCCATCCTGGAGAAGTTGGACTACCTGTGCAACCTCTGTAGGGTCCAGGTATCGCCTCATGCTACCAGTAGTGACACTGACTGTAGCCAAATGCAAAACTAGTGAAGAAACAGTCAGAAAAGATGAGGAGGGAAAAATGTCAGTGGACTCCACCTGTTAAAAATTCCTGTTTTGGGGTCATCTCATTGTTGCCCCTCTAGTGCATCTGTTGTTAATTTCATTAACACCACAGCAGCTGAAACTGATTAACAACCCCCTCTGCTACTTAACTGACCAGATTAATATCCCATAAGTTTCATTGACTTTATGCTATACTCTGATTAAAAAGTGTTCTTTTAATTCTTTTGAGCAGTATATTAAACTCTAATAAATCATTAAAACAAAAAAAAACTCAAAAACAGTAAACAAAACTACATACAAAAAATACAAAAGAAAATCAGAACTATAAAGAAGAGTACAAAAGAATCCAAATAATTAAAAACAGTAAAGACCAAACAAAATATCACATAAAAGAAATTAACAAAAACAATAATGTAAAAAATGTCACAAATATACCATTTAAAACATTGCGATTGATATTCCACTGATTCTGGTAACTTTTTTGTCTGTTTTAAATTTATATAAAGAGCTTCTGCAGCATCAAGGTTACTTGATAGTTAAGTTGGTGAAAAGCAAATATTTAAAGATGGTAACACGCTACTCATATTGTTTATGTTTGTATATGCTGTAATTTAAAACAAACTTCTGTGTGTGTGTAGAGTTATTTAGGCAGAGGGTCATAAGACAGTTAGGACCTTTGGCTTTGACTTTTTTTCTTAACAATTCAGTTTAGCTTTGCTGGCCAGAGTGCCACTTTCTTATCTGTTTCGTTGCCTTCATTTTCCTGGTACTTGTTACTATTTAAGTCCTTTGAGACTATGGCAATAGATTCTACCTGTAAGAATACAGGATGGATCCTCTGGGGAAGCAAGGGGTTTTGGAGGAGGTTTCGTGGTTTTATAATGGGGTTTATAAATCTGTTTACATTGCTCATACATGATAACTGTAGAGGATAAAACCAAACAAATACAGCCTTCAGAGTCACTCACTTATTAAGGTGCTTTATTGCTTGTGCACTTTAAACAACACCTTACACACTTGCTGGGGGCCTATTGCTCTGTTACAATGCTATCTACAACCACTTTGACACTCCTTGCACACACGATAACTCAAATAAATTGGAAAGCCCTAAACAGCTACTCAGATCATATTTTATTTTTGTTGTTGAATGATAAGCAAACAGTCCTATGCTTGCTTGCATAAATTGTGCTTCAGATCCTGCCCTGCCATGACATACTTGCTCTTTTCAGCATTTTTATGTTTTTTGGTGTTAATATCCTGAGTAATATCTTTGCTTCCTCCACGGGAAATGGAACATCTACCTTTACATGTTTGGCTTATTGGCATATAAACAAACTGAAATAAAAAGATGAGGCATACAGCCCTTGTAAGACCACAACAATGTGAGACTTGTTCTGGAGTACAAATACATATTGTTAACCAAAATAAGGCCACAGTGAGGCAGCTCATTCCGCTGAAGTCTGTGCCACATTATGATGAATGGCAGGCCGCTGCATGTCTGTTACCAGTCAATGCTTGCCACACACAGAGATCATGAGATGTGCTCTTGTCACAGGTTGATTGTTTCTGTAAAGTCTAAAAGTGTGTATTTTTCATCTCAGTTTTCCTTTGTTGACATCTATATATATAATTCACTAAGGCAAGACAACCATGGAAAGCACGCCGGAAGGGGCGTGGATTCACAAAGCCGCCGACAAGTGAGACACCTATGGTGCACGCAGGAAGGAGCCACGCCCACCAACTCCAAGACCATTGGATACGACGACAACTCACAGAGCCACGCCCACCAACTCGGACGCGACGACACAGAAAAACTGTCATAGAGGTCACATGCAGCTCCGACCCATGTTGACTGTTAATAGAGGCATGTTTCTCGTGGAGGTGAAACGCCATATGCGGCGTGTAAAACTGTTTTGAGGGTATCCCATGGGATCCTTAAAACGTTCCTTTACAACTGAGGTTAAAACTCAATGAAGTGAGCAGTCTTTAAAAAATGAGTTTTCGGTTACGACGCACAACTGCGTGCACTATAGCAAACTGTTTTACACGCTACATACAGCAATTCGCATCCGTGACAAACATGCGTCTTCTTAGATACTCCTGCACTTTGTACACACCCCCCTCCCACCGTGGTCAGGTGTCTTGGTGAATTATATATAGAAAGGCAGCCAAAACCACACAGAGCAATGAAAAGTCTACGTGAGTCACAGGTGAATCTGGACTGTACAAAGACTCGAGTGACGAGTTGTAGGTGGGCACATGAGCAGGCAGTGTATACTGAACGAGAAACCAGCAGACTAGCATGACGGAAGGAGCGGAGTGGATGTCCTTCTACTCTCCTCCCGTTCCACCCTGAGCGCCATACGGACGATTGTGTGTTGGTTCGTTCCGTGCATTTGTTAAAACCCAATGAAGGAAGCAGTCTTTAAAAACCAATAAGCCCTGTGCCTCTGTTTCATTACCGTCTCACCTGCTTCACCAATGCAGCCCCCAACAGGCGGTCCGGCGTCATTCCCATGACCCACCGGGCAGCCAACCGGGTAACCAAAGTCTTTGGGTTCAGGGGGGAGTATGGTTACAAAGCTGAAACTTAAAGGAATTGACGGAAGGGTACCACCAGGTGTGGAGCCTTTCGCTTCATTTGATTAAACACAGGAAACCTCACCAGGCCCGGACACGGACAGGATTGACAGATTGATAGCTCTTTCTCGATTCTGTGGGTGGTGGTGCATGGCAGTTCTTAGTTGGTGGAGCGATTTGGCTGGTTATTTCCAAAAACGAGACTCCCACCTGCTAAATAGTTACACGACCCAACAGCGGTCAAGCGCCCAAATTCTTAGAGGGACAAGTGGCTTTCAGCCACGTGAGATTGAGCATTAACAGGTCTGTGATGCACTTGTATGTCCGGTACTGCACGTGCGCTACACTGAATGGATCAACGTGTGTCTACCTGGCGTGGGTAAGCCGTTGAACCCCATTCGTGATGGCTTCCAATTGTTCCCCACGAACGAGAAATTCCCAGTACGTGCGGGTCATACGCTCGCACTGATTACGTCCCTGCCGTTTGTAAAGCCCCCCCATGGTCGGGTGACTTGGTGGATTATATATACAAAAAAGCAGCCGGGACCGCAAAGAACAATGAAAAATCAACGTGGAAACCGACTGAGGCGGTGTTTGGAAAATTAACAGTCAACGTGACTCACAGGTGCGTGTGGACTGTACACAGACGAAAGCGACTCAGGTAGGGAGTTGGGGCGGGCACATAAGTGGGCAGTGCGTACTGAGCGGCGCCGTTCAACCCGTCCCTTCGCTTTGGAAGGAGAAAGCGCGACAGCGCTCCTCCGGTTTTCAGTCACGGACAATTGTATGTTGGTTCGTAGCGTGCATTGTTGCAATGTTACTTTTCTTGGTGATTTAGTAAATAACGGATTTTTCAAATGTTTATTTTTTCCTCTGTGCTTAAAAATCATTTAAAAAGCGGCCTGATTATGCGGCGTATGCTACGCCGCGGGTTGGCTAGTTACTGTATGTTTTGCCAGATTTTAAGCAGAACGGTGGACTGATTTCAAGTATGTTTCTCTCATTGTGATGTCTTTCCTTCTGCATTAACAGATCCTTCTCCTGTGAATGACCTGCTTATTCACAACGTTACTTCCTGCTCATTTTTTGCAACTTGGTCTTCTAAGTTCCTTCTTAACTACACCGTAAAGTTGTTGACTTCTGAACAGGAAGTTCTCTCCTTTGACACCGATAAGCAGGAGTGGCTAGTGACTGGGCTGAAACCTGGGGCTCTGTATGTGTTGAGAGTTGTGTCAAAAGTTTGCGCACTTGAAGGCCAAGTCACTGAATCGACTGTCCGAACAGGTATGTACTGTAATATGCAGAGGTTAAAACTTTGTAAAATTGGAAGAAACTCTTCACAGTGTTAAATAGGATATACAGTAACTCAGAAATCTTGTACTTTAGGTCCTGTTGGGTATTGTTTTTATTAAGAAAATGCTGCACTAAATTACCTGGGTAAAATTGTTTAAAATTCTTCTTTAAACCCAACCCCTTGAAATCCTTAGAAATAATACGCTTTATTCTGTTAAATTAATAAAAAAAAAGAAAAGCAAAGCTGACATCATTTTAGATAATAATGGATATCTGTAAATGATGACATCACTGAACTTTAATTATGTCTACTCTGGATCATTTTTAGTCCTTGCCATGGTCATTCAGTGTCTTACCCAAGATTTTGATTTCTTTCAGTGCATATTGTCTGACACGTTCCAATGGTAAGCTGTGCTCTGCTTGTGTTCTGCTGGCTCATTGAGCTTCTTTAATTCCACTTCTGTCCTGAGGGTGGCAGCACATATCTTGTAGTCCTCCCACACATCCACTTGGTGTTTTTCTAGTTTTAAGATATTTTTTAAGTTTAGTTTTTGTTTAGTTTGGGATTTTATTTTTAAGTTTTTATTTATTTGACATTTTCTCATTTTAGTTTTTATTTAGTATTTCATTCTTTTTTAATGTTTTATTTTTTTACTGTTGTCTAATTTTAGTTTTTGTTTATATGTGTTAGTATTTACTTAGTTTTAGTTTTCAGCAATTAACTTTTAGTTTTATCACACTTTATTAGTTTTCTATTGCTCACCAAAATATCCACAAGGACACAGTCTTGCAAGCTTAAAAAACTAGTTTTCTAGTTGTCAAATTGTATATCATTCATGTTGTACCAGCCAACTAAGTACATAAAATAGTATTGTCTGTGACAGAACTCTATTTTCTCCTGATATGTAGCAGTTCAAAATGTACAGTATAATTAAAAAATGCAAGAATCAAATAACAATATCTGATAACAAGAATACAAAATAATATAAATATATAATAAATATCAAATAACAAGAATCTGATGTCATTTGTTAACTTAACTTGCAACATGTTTAAGCAAATAGCTATATTATTTCAAAAATGCTTTAATTTTATTTGTGACTCTGATATTCCCTTGGTGAGCATTAGGATCACCACACACATATACTCTTATATGTGTTTTGATATTTACTTTTGATGACTATATGCCGTCAATCCATTTTGAAACTTTGAAAGTTTATTTTTTCAGGGAATTCTTACTTTCCTTTTATTTTGAAACACTTTTCAGACTTTTTTATTTTAGTTTTACTTAACAAAATCATTATTTTTTTAATTACCAGTTTTATTTTAGTTTTTGCTAATGGGAATAACACTGAATCCATCTTATTTCTGGCATACAATCGGGGATTCATTTTTGGGACTTATAATACCATTGGGTGGCTGGTAAAGTATCTGAAATGCTTCTAGATGCTGGCAGCCACCCTGCAAATCACAAATTAATTATTTGTCTCTCAAGAAAGATGGAATCTATAATACGTGGTTTTCGTGAAATGTGGCTCACAGCAATGACCTAAAGATATACACGTTCACAATGCTGATACCTGAATTTATTTCTTTAAGCCTTATCTATGTGAAAAAATGCTGCTAATGTTAGTCTGCTTGACAAGACATTCTCTGTTACAACAAATTTGTGCTTATAGATGTAACCTAATTATTGTAACACCGTCAGATGTACAGAGCCAATATGTGAAAAAATGTTATTTATATATTGTGAGCTGGAGGGCTGATCGCACCCCAAATAGAGACAGACGCCCCTGGGAAAACCACAAACCCTGAAACACTGACTACACATTGCTCCTTATCCTTGCACTAAATAACGCGTAATACAAGCCTCGCGCGTACTCCGCCAACTTATAAGCCTTGCGCAGCGCCTGTCAGTTTGGGAATTGATTGTTTGCTTTTATCTCTCTCTGCTCCTAGCGGAACTGTTATATCTGACTTGTCATGGAGCACGTTTAAGCTCATGTGTTTGCGGTGTCTGAATAAAAATCCTTCTTTTTTTCTACGACCTTCTGTGTCTCTGTGCAAATCTGTGACCCAAGCGTGACAAGTGGTACCAGAGTGGTTGCACAGATGGATGCCAAGACTTATTTCAGAGTCTAAAACTTATGCACTTAAAGACTGGAAACTAAACATGGATGACCCAATCCGTGCGCAAATTCAAGATTTGATACATAAAGTGCACTGTTGGTTTGAAGGAGACGTGATGGAAACAGTTGTCGTGAATATATTACTGGCCGGCATACCTGAAGTTCTTCGAGATGAATTTCTACGCCATGATATTAAATCATTAACGATTATGTCCAGACGATTAGAGGGTTCACAGTCCACTTGGAGAAAGAGCGGTGGATTTCGTGCTGCTTCGCAACCTGTGAACGAACGTCCAGGACATTCTCGTCGCTTCGATCGACAAGCTGCAGCACCTGAAAATCTAATGGGGTCAGGTAGGACCCGGAAATCCAGTCGTAGATGGGACGCCTGTTTCTGGGGAGACAGCGGCAACAGCGGTCGACAGACCGTGGACTACAGAGCACGCCGACGTGGACGTCGAGAGAGGATATTTCGAAGCGGAGCCGACCGTAGATGTTTCCGTGTGATCAGCTCGGCCATTTGGCAAGAGAATGTCGCTTGTCTCCAGCTCATTCAATGGAGATTGGACTGGCCGAGATTTGTTGCTCAACTATTACATATCCGGATGGAAAAGATGGCTTGTTGATCCCGGTGAAATTGGGGGACAGAGAAATCTCAGCATTGTTAGATTCGGAAGTGACCTTTGTATTGTGAGACGAGACTGTCTTAATGAACAATGCCTTAGAGACTGTGAGACTGTAAAAATACGCTGTGTACATGGTGATGTTAAAGATTATCAGACTTTACTTCTTCCTTTAACTTATAGGGCGCCACTTTAAGGTTTGGTCTGCCGTTTCGACTCGTGCCCTTGGCCATTACTCATAGGACGGAGAAATGCCCTTTTTCGAAACTGATTAATAAATGTAAGGGACCAGTAGTCCAGTCCACTAATGAACTTAGTGGGGGAGAAGAAGAAGAAACCAAGACGAAGAACTGGTAGCGGCCGGGAAAATCTAGAGCCCAACTTAGATATTGAACCCGATCTCTCCAGCGAGACGGAGGAGGTCACCCCGACAATCTTCCAGAATGGGCTGTCCTTCTACATCTTCCCAGATTGCAAACGCCTCGAACACAAACCGGTGTTAACGAACAATCAGATTTTGTGCGTTTGCAGCATACTGATAGCTCATTAGAATATGCATTTAAACAGGCTCGCCCTGCTAATGACTCTTATTACCAAGAGCGTAATTCGGGGTGTGAAAACCCCACACTTTATAGAAAAGGACGGTTGCCTTTTCAGAGTGATCTCAGATCATTTGGAGGGGAATTTATTGAACAACTGGTGGTACCTGAAGCACATAGGGAAACTGTTTTGCATCTGGCACATTCACACATCTTGGGGGGGCACCTCGGTGCCGACAAAACTAGAGACCGGTTATCAAAACGATTTTATTGGCTTAATATGGGAAAAGATGTTGAACGATTTTGTACTTCATGTCCAGACTGCCAGATCGTCTCTGCTTATAAGCCTCCTCGGCTCCCCTTTGTCCTATGCCCATATTGGAAGTTCCCTTTCAGCGTGTGGGATTAGATATTGTGGGACCATTACCTAAGACTAAGGATGGGTACCAATATTTGCTGGTGTTGGTTGATTATGCGACACGATATCCAGAAATGATTGCGCTGAAAAGGCCAACTCTTCGGCTGTAGCCAAAGCACTATGTGAAACTTTTACTCGTATTGGTATCCCTAGAGAAATCTTAACTGATCAGGGCACACCTTTCACTTCTCGCGTGATGAAACAATTGTGTGACAGCTTTGCTATTAAGAAATTGAGTACTACTGTTTACCATCCTCAAACGAATGGTTTAACCGGCGATTTAACAAAACATTGAAACAGATGATCAGGCGAGTTGCTCATAATGATCCCACAACATGGAACACTGTCCTACCGTTTGTTTTGTACGCGCGTGCGAGAATCACCACAGGCGTCCACTGGCTTGAGTCCCTTCGAGTTGTTATTCGGCAGGCGCGCGAGGCATCCTGGATGTGGTGCGTGAGGAATGGATAGGAAACGAGAGAGCAGCTAAGGTCCAAGCTTTGCAGATCGACTAATTTCGTTGCAAGACAGAATTTCTATGCTTTCCTCTATTGCTGTGGAACACCAACAACGAGAACAGGAAACTCAGAAGCGTCTTTACGATAGGCAGCAAGCTCCGTGAGTTCAAACCTGGCGATCCTGTTTTGGTACTGGTTCCCTCGGATCCACACAAATTCTTAGCTAAATGGCAGGGCCCGCCATTATTGAGGAGCGTATGAGTCCGGTAAATTACAAGGTTAGAATACCGGACCGGCGCAAACCATTCCAGATTTTACACATTAACCTCTTGAAGGAATGGCACGACCGACAAGAGGTTAACACTTCCTTGGCTGCTGTTTCTCAGACCGATGTTACCATTGGTAACGATCTTACTGACACGCAAAAGACAGAACTGTTATCTTTGATAGAACGGAACACTGATGTCTTTTCAGATTTACCAGGCAAGACTAACATTACAAAACATAAAATTACCACTGAACCTGATGTTCGTACAGATGCGCCGTTCGGATACCGAAGCGCGCGAAATATTGTGAAGAGGTAAAAAAGATGCTGACACTTGGTGTAATTCGTGAAAGTAAAAGTGACTGGTGCAGCCCAGTCGTATTAGTCCCAAAGCAAGACGGTTCGGTTCGGTTCTGATTTCAGACGCTTGAATAAGGTCTCTAAATTCGATGCTTATCCCATGCCCCGTGTCGATGAACTGTTGGAAAAACTGGGTCAGGCGAGCTATATCTCCACACTAGATCTCACGAAGGCTATTGGCAGGTGCCTTTAGAGGCTAGCAGTTGTGAGAAAACGGCATTTGCGACTCCTGACGGACTCTATGAATTTACAAGACTCCGTTTGGTCTTCACGGGCACCTCTAACTTTTCAGCGTATGATGGATCAGATCCTACGTCCTCACTCTGAATATGCTGGGGCATACCTTGACGATGTCGTGATTTTTAGCAATGATTGGAAAACACACTTAGAGCGGCTTCAAGCCGTTCTTGAAAGCTTGAGACAGGCTGGCCTTACTGCTAACCCTAAGAAATGTAAACTAGGCATGTCCGAGACTCATTACTTAGGCTATTCTATGGGCAAGGGTTTACTTAGGCCACAATTAAGGAAAATAGAAGAAATGCTTGTTTACCGAGACCTGAGACACAGAAACAAGTACGCTTTCTGGGACTCGCTGGTTACTACAGAAAATTCATTCCAAATTTTGCACATAGAGCTGCTCCTCTTACAGAACTTACTAGAGGCAGAAAAAACTGACCTATCTTGTGGACAGAAAATTGTGAACGTTCTTTCAACGATTTAAAAAAAGCATTGTCTTCTTACCCGGTTCTAAGGAACCCGGATTTCACAAAAGATTTTATCTTGCAAACAGACGCAAGTGCATTTGGTGTGGGCAGTCCTGTCACAAATTTTTGATGGAGAAGAACATCCAATCACATATTTGAGTAGGAAATTACTTCCTAGGGAACGCAATTATTCTACAATTGAGAAAGAATGCTTGGCAATTAGATGGGCTGTGGAAGCGCTTCGCTATTACTTGTGGGGACGAAACTTCACTTTGGTAACTGATCATGCTCCACTCAGTGGTTGTACCGACAGAAAGATACAAACTCGTCTAATGAGATGGTTTCTGGGTTTACAACCTTACAGTTTCACAGTAAAGCACCGACCAGGTTCTGAACACGTCAACGCAGACGTGTTATCACGACTAAATGAACCTAGTACAGAGAGTCGCTTGATTCACAGGAATGTGAATAAAGCTGAGGGGGAGGGTGTGAGCTGGAGGGCTGATCGCACCCCAAATAGAGACAGACGCCCTGGGAAAACCACAAACCCTGAAACACTGACTACACATTGCTCCTTATCCTTGCACTATAACGCGTAATACAAGCCTCGCGGTACTCCGCCGACTTATAAGCCTTGCAGCGCCTGTCAGTTTTGGAATTGATTGTTTGCTTTTATCTCTCTCTGCTCCTAGCGGAACTGTTATATCTGACTTGTCATGGAGCACGTTTAAGCTCATGTGTTTGCGGTGTCTGAATAAAAATCCTTCTTTTTTTCTACGACCTTCTGTGTCTCTGTGCAAATCTGTGACCCAAGCGTGACAATATATATACAGTAATCCCTCCTCGATCAGCGGGGTTGCTCCAGAACCCCCGCGATAGGTGAAAATCCGCAAAGTAGAAACCATATGTTTGTATGATTATTTTTATATATTTTAAGCCCTTAGAAACTCTCCCAAACTGTTTATAAATATTCTCCGCACAGTTATACAGTAAACCCTTGTTTATCGCGGTTAATCCGCTCCAGACAGATAAATGAATTTCCACGAAGTAGGATTCTTTATTTATAAATCTAATATTTTCGCAGTTAGAGTATAGAAAACCTGTTTACGACCTTCTAAATACGTTTTTTAGCATTATTAGAGCCCTCTAGCCATGAAATAACACCCTTTAGTCTAAAGTTTAAACTGTGCTCCATGACAAGACAGAGATGACAGTTCTTTCTCACAATTAAAAGAATGCAAACATATCTTCCTCTTCAAAGTGCGTAAGGAGCGGAGAATGTCAGAGAGAGAGTAAAGTAAACAATGAAAAATCAATAGGGCTGTTGCGCTTTTAAGTATGCAAGCACCGCGATAAAGCAGCGACAATGAAGGGATCAATGCGAAGGTAGCCTTTCAGCATTTTTACAGGAGCGCCCCAGATCTTCTAAGCAAACAGCCTCTGTGCAAAAAGCCCCTCTGCTCACATCTCCTCCGCTGCAGAGAGAACGCCAGAGAGAGAGAGAGCACGAGATTAAAGCAAACAATCAAAAAATCAATAAGTGTGCTTTTGGACGCACCTCGATAAAGCGGCATTTCTTAGAGGAGCGTCCGTATCCACTAGGCAAACAGCTTCTGTGCAAGCAGCACCTCTGCTCACACCCCCTCCGTCAGGCGCAGAGAATGTCAGAGAGGTGAGATAGAGGCAGAGACAAGCAAACAATCGAGCACCGCGCAGGAGGCATATCTTATAGCATTGAGGAGTTTTAGTTAATATGTAATACATGCTCTGATTGGGTAGCTTCTAAGACATCCGCCAATAGCCCCTTGTATGAAATCAACTGGGCAAACAAACTGAGGAAGCATGTACCATAAATTAAAAGACCCATTGTCCGCAGAAATCCGCGAATCAGCGAAAAATCTGTGATATATATTTACATATGCTTACATATAAAATCCGCGATAGAGCAAAACCGCGAAAGTCAAAGCGCGATACAGCAAGGGATCACTGTATATATATTTATATATATCAGTAATGGTGCACTGCACAACACTTGACTTGAGAATTCATGGTTTTCATAATCTTTCTCTGTCTCTGTTTAGCATTCGTTTGCTCAGAGGTTGATGTGCTTCCTGAACAGCTCTTCTTTTCTTCACCCTAACAGCCCGCTTCTTCTCTTTTTTCGTTGGCATCTTTTCACATTAAAACTGATTAAGTCAGTGATTCTCTTGCAATTACTTAGTACATTTTCCTTAATATTTCACTTAAGCTGGCACTTAAGTCTTCAATCTGCCTCAAAAATGATTTAAGATATGAAAAGGTAGGGGAAGTGACGGCGAAGGTGGTAGGGATGAAAACCGCACCCGTATGCATGTGCCACATGGCTGCCCTGCTAGCCACTGCCAGGAGTTGATTCTACAATAAAATAAAATTAAAATCAAAAGAGGAATGATCTTGCAGGTAAATTGTCACCTCGAAGCGAATAGTAGAGGTCATGTAGTATATGTGTACCAAATGTCAGGTAAATAGGTCAAACGGTTTGCGAGCTACAGGTAATTTAAAATCTTGGACAGACAAATGGACGGCCACGGTAGTGTATTATATAAGAAGATATATATATATATATATATATATATATATATATATATATATGGGCGGCACGGTGTCGCAGTAGTAGTGCTGCTGCCTTACAGTTAGGAGACCCGGGTTTGCATGTTCTCCCCGTGTCTGTGTGGGTTTCCTCTGGGTACTCCGGTTTTCTCCCACAGTCCAAAGACATGCAGGTTAGGTGCATTGGCGATTCTAAATTGTCCCTAGTGTGTGTGTGCCCTGTGGTGGGCTGGTACCCTACCCAGGGTTTAGTGGGTTGGATAATGGATGGATATATATATATATATATATATATACAGTAATCTC
The DNA here is from genome assembly GCF_016835505.1 of Polypterus senegalus. Taxonomy (NCBI): domain Eukaryota; kingdom Metazoa; phylum Chordata; class Cladistia; order Polypteriformes; family Polypteridae; genus Polypterus; species Polypterus senegalus. The sequence goes on from NW_024385860.1 coordinate 25,408, forward strand.
CTCGATCGATCGGGGTTGCGTTCCAGAATCCCCGCGATAGACGAAAATCCGCGAAGTAGAAACCATATGTTTGTGTAGTTATTTTTATATATTTTAAGCCCTTATAAACTCTCCCACACTGTTAACATTATTAGAGCCCTCTAGACATGAAATAACACCCTTTAGTCAAACGTTTAAACTGTCCTCCATGACAAGACAGAGATGACAGTTCTTTCTCACAATTAAAAGAATGCAAATAGATCTTCTTCTCTTCAGGAGCAGAGAATTTCAGAGGGAGAGAGAGAGAGAGAGCTTGCAAAGAAAAGCAAACAATCAAAAAATCAATACTTGTGCTTTTAAGTTTGCCGCGGCATTTTTTAGAGGAGCATTAGTATCTTCTAAGCAAACAGCCTCTGTGCAAACAGCCCCTCTGCTCACATCTCCTCCGTCCAGGCGCAGAGAACGCCAGAGAGAGAGAGCGAGATTAAAGCAACAATCAAAAAATCAATACGTGTGCTTTTAAATATGCCGAGCACCGCAATAAAGCGGCATTTTTTTAGAGGAGCGTCAGTATCTTTTAAGCAAACAGCCCCTCCGTCAGGCGCAGAGAATGTCAGAGATGGTGAGATAGAGGCAGAGACAAGCAAACAATCAAGCTCCGCGCGGGATGCATATCTTATAGCATTGAGGAGTTTTAGTTAATATGTAATACATGCTCTGATTGGGTAGCTTCTAAGCCATCCGCCAATAGCCCCTTGTATGAAATCAACTGGGCAAACAAACTGAGGAAGCGTGTAGCATAAATTAAAAGACCCATTGTCCGCAGAATATCCGCGAACCAGCGAAGAATCCGTGATATATATTTAGATGTGCTTACATTTAAAATCCGCGATAGAGTGAAACCACGAAAGTCGAAGCGCGATATAGCGAGGGATTACTGTATATATATATATATATTGTGGCCACCAGGGGGCACACCAGCTCCCCAAGCCTGACAGAAGCAGACACCAGGCACAAGTCCAGCAACACAAACATTTTTATTTTAATGTGGGAAATGTTTCCTAACTGTTTCCCATCACACAGTACAATAAAGTACCAAGCAGCACAGATAATAGAGCACAATACTTTATCTTTTCTTCTTTCTCTGTCTCTCTCAGTCCACGCCTCTACTCCTTCTCAGTTAAGCTTCGTCCTCTGCCTCCTGACTCTGGCTCTTGGAATGAAGGCAGGCGGTTCTTTTTAAGTGATTTCCCCAGAAGTGCATCCAGTGTCCAGAAGGCTTGACCTGGGAGCACTTCCAGGAAAGGCTGGAGCCCCACTAAGAAGGGTTCCCCAGTCCCCACAGCACCCCCTGCTAGCACCCACGGCACCCAACAGGGCTGTGCTGCCGCAACCCCGGGGGACTTCCATCTAGCGGCCTGAGGGAGGTTCTGTCCTGTATATATTCTCTCCCTCAGTCTATTCTAGTTCACAGGCTGGGTAAGTGCCACAACTGTCCGCCACAATATATATACACTAATACACTACAGTATATGTAAATCATAACTCAGAGGTCCCATATCTCATGCTGTCTCTGCTCTTGAGTTTCCTGGAATCTTTCCAGTTTTTTTCAAATTGTGAGGATATATTATTGTGATAAATCAGGATTGTAGTTGAAGTGTATGGAGAGTTATTACTTTACAAAAAGATTAGTTTCGATCCTGTGCCAACTTAACAATTTACTCACTGAATAATCTGAATAATTTTTTTATTGTTTATTAACTTCTTGTGCTCAGATATTTATTCACAGGCTATACACAGTGGTTAGGCAGATTGGGCTCGAAGTTGGACTTCTGCAAACTGAGCTGATTTTTAGTGTTTCAAAAAAAAAACAGAAATCTATGACAGAAATTAACTCTCTAAAGACTGGACACAAGAGACCAATAAATTAAAATCAAGTTAAAAATTTGTTCCAGAAGACAGTGTACTCTTTATATGTCATCCATGATAATGTACTTGTGATGTTATACAGCATACATCCATGACAGTGTTTAATTGTAAATATACAATGTGATGCTCCAATCAAATGGAATAAGCCTTTGTATCTTAACCTTTAAATGCAACTATGCATTACTTTCAACACTAACAGACCCATGAACAGAGGAATATTACTTCAGTATAACTTTATATGCTTATCTGGAATTTAATATAATAAAGAAATGTCTTCTCAGTTGATATTAAGACTACCTCAGCCTTACTTTTTGTCACTGATGTAAGGTGAAAATTGGGAAAAATACAACAAAGATTAGATAAGTAGTTCACCACCATGTTCAAAAGTAAAGACAAAATGGCTGCAAAAGCATTACCACTTGGCAGCACTACGTCCCTCTTCCAGTAGAGGGTGTCAGCTTTCTGAAATTCTACAGTCTGGTTTTTCTCCCACTAGTTAACTGGTGACTCTAAAGTCTCTCTCTGAGTACATGCATTAGACTTTGGACTCAGCCATTGTTGGCTCCTTCATTGTAACCAATGCAGCTGGGATGTGCGATATGAATATACTGCATATTCCTGGTAGAGTGAGGTACAATGCAGAAATTAACTGTAGACATGGTGTAACTCCAACACAGGTTAACCTAAGCACCCTCATAAATTATCTTGACACAGAGCTGATTGGGAAGGAGAGAGCATGGAGAGAACATGCAAATCCCACACAGACAACAATCAGGCAAGCCCAGGATATTAGAAAGATGAGGCAGTCAAAAGTGAAAAGGGACATTTTATTTTAAAGTTAAAGCAGTACTGGAATTCTAAAAGCGAAGAATAGTTGGGCGATTGCTAACACCTGTTTATGAAATACTTAAGTAACAATTTCTGAATTTTATTTTTATGATTTTTTCAGCTGGACTGACACTTGAAGCAACAGCAAGGATCACAAATATGCAATTTAAAGAAAGCTTCCATAATACCAGCAGTACTGAGTATCTGAAATTTACAGAAGATATTCAGAATGAGGTAGGAATTTTAATTTGAAGTGCTTGACTGTTTCTAGGCTTGTGGCACAGCGTTTTAAAAAACAACAGAAGAAAGTAACCACTTAATTTTATAGTGGACTTGGAAGTCTGATTAAGTAAGTAAATCTGTTTCAACTGCTTAAATTTCACATATGTTTAATTATACAGTGAGTAAGCCCATCATTCTTTGACTTCTTTTTTATCTTCTTTTTTCGATAATTATTTAAGTCATTTTAGGTATCCCTTTTCCTTTTGATGTCTTCAGTTGTTTTTCACTTATCCTTTTGTTTTACAGTATGTTTTTAAGGCTATCCCTATTGATATTCCCAGACTTTTGCAAGTGCTGCAAACCAAGGAAACCTTGAAAGTTCAAAGTATATATTTATCATGACAGGTTTATAATGAACATTAGCGACTATTTTTATTATTTAGAGCTTGTTGATTTTACAAATGCAGTGACAAATTATAAAACAACAATACCAATGGGAAAAAGTCATTCATTAAGGATAAGAATATGAAGGACATGTTCATTCACTGTAAGGAATGTAAAGAAACAGACGTCGCTCATTTCACAGCAGTGCTATGACAGTTTACAAAAATGCAGTGAAATTGACGATCGACTTTCCAAGCTAAAGCCTAACTTAGCAAACCATCCATCCATTATGTATACCTGGTTTGTCCAACTCAGGGTCACAGGGCCCACAGGCTATCCTGATTAGCCAAACCAGTCCTAAATGGCAGTGATGTGCAGTGAAGTTCATGGCTGGTGAGGCACCGACTCCTTCAGAATCAGATTTACAAATATATGAACCCCACAGAGTAGCTTATTCACTATTCAGTTGGCAGCCGGCATGCACATTGACTACTTGTTATGTTTCATTTCTCATCAGCATTCTTTACACACGCATAGGTAAGATACAGATTTGGCTAAGAAAGAATGTTACATTTATAGCCGAGAGAGAGGAGAGCGATTTGCTCTGCAACTTTCATGTGTTCTAAATTTTCCATTGCAATTTCACAATTCATACTAATTCAAAACAAATTAAAGTATAGAGTGGTTTACAAAAAAAAATGGATTTCAAGTTCATCCTTACTTGAAATATTTAGTTGTTTTTAAAAGTTTTTAATTCTGATGCTTTAATCAACTTTAATACAGATTTTCAACAAAAGGACAACAAGAAAAACAAAGAATATTTTATTTAAGGTCGTGAAAAGTCAAGCAAAATGACATCTTTTATTGGCTAACTAAAAAGATTACAATATGCAAGCTTTTGAGGCAACTCAGGCCCCTTCTTCAGGCAAGATGTAATAGACAAATGGGAATTCCCTGTGTTTATATATACACTTGGACAAGAAACAACACTGGTAAATCTTTAAGTGAGAAATCTTAAATGTAAAAAATTAATAGAATCCTTCAGGCTGGGGTTCATTTAACAAGAGAGAAGAAGAATGTATGGTCAAGATCTTTGGATAAGATAACTGTCCAACAAAGGCTTTTGAAGTTTCGAATGAGTTTTTCAATACAATGTGGTTCTGTAGTCAGGTTATCTGTGTCAGTCTGAGAGATGCAAACAATCCTCATATCTGGCCATAAAACTCTTGCCTCTGTTTAAACCATGTTGTAATGTATTCAGTTTTAGCATGAGTTTAACTTCCCATTTTTTCTCTCCTGCTGTATTTTGAAGTTGCCCATAAGCACTATGACTTTAAAGTCCCTCTCACAGTGTCCATGGCTGTTGAAGTGGGCCTCTACAAGAACATCTGTGTTGCCATGTTTAATGTGGAATCTGTGTAAATTCATTCTCTGGCAGAGTGTTTGTCCAGTTTCTCCCATATAGAGTGCAGTGTCGGGACATTACAATATAATACAATACAATTTATTTTTGTATAGCCCAAAATAACACAAGGAGTGCCACAATGGGCTTTAACAGGCCCTGCCTCTTGACAGCCCCCCAGCCATGACTCTCTAAGAAGACAAGAAAAAAACCAAAAAAACCCTTGTAGGGAAAAAATGGAAGAAACCTTGGGCATACAGTGGGTGTCAAAAAGAAGGGGGTCAATACAATACAATACAATACAATACATTGCATGCAGAGAATTAGGTAGACCACATCAGATGATCTACAGGAAAATGATCCCTTTATATGATGTTCTAGTCGGCAGTGTGGTATAACTATACGGTCTGTATTGTAAACGCACACATTTTACATCTTTTCTATAGGCAGGGAGATGTGCCATTTTCTGTTGGTTCACTTAGGGAGCTTTGGACAATTAGTTGCTGAAGGTTTGGTGGTTGTCTTTATACCAGGAGGGGAGGTTCAGGAAATACATTTTTCAGTGTTTGGTCATTGTTTAGCATTTGCTGAAGTTCTTTTATAATTTTTTGAAGTACTTCAAGATGTGGGTTGTAGGTGACAACAAGGGGGATGCGGTTCTTGTCTTTGTTTTTTATATTCAACAAAGTTCTTTCTGGGTATGGAAATGTAAAAAATTAATAGACTCCTTCAGGCTAGGGTTCATTTAACAATTTAAGGTCAAAATTTAGTTTTTAAATATTGGATTGTTTTTTTCTTAGTCTGATCAATTTTTAAAAAAAAACTGAAAACCGTTTATGGTCTTACCTTTATTTGTAAGTCCATGCACCTATCCTTCTCCATGCAAATCTCCGTCACTTTCTTGTAAAAGTCCTCCTTATTTTCCTTAAGTTTCAAAAGTCTTAATCTTCCATTTTGGCAGTCAGTCGGAACAATAAATAAAAATAAACAGATCACTGCAGTGCACTTGACTTTCTGATATTGCTAACTTATTGGCGCCTCTGCGTATAAGAACAGTAGCAACAAGCACCCGTGCGGCACAGTACCATCAGCCTCACCTTGTGCCTTTACACTGCATTTTATGTCCAATCAGCAAGACTAAATATGTCACAAACATTCATTAAATACATTAGCCAGACTGGAAAGTCAGGGTGTATAATAAACGTGTCTGCAAACATTATATTGGCGACATACAGAGAGACAGCAACAGGTGCGTGCCAATTGCATGCATCAACCCAGTGTGTGAGGGAGAGCGCAGTCCGAGGTGAAGTGAAGCTTGTTGGTGCCGCACCTCGCATTTGTTCAATTGGAAATGCGCAAAGTCAGCAATTTTGACAATAAAAATTATCAGAATTATTGGAATCATACAAAAAGCAAATTTATAGCACAGACCAGTGGACAAATTTATTTTATGTTATCATTATTAGTTTTTTTACTTTTCATGATGACAGGTGAGGCTTTGCCTCCCCTAACAGCACATCCCTGCTAAATGGCATGGCTGCATCTGATATAATCAGGTTTCTGTTGTCCCTGGAATCACATTCACATTGTCATTCCAGTACAGTTGTTTATCTCCAACCAACCAGATGTCCCGAGTAGGTATTGTGCAAAAGGCACACACAAAAACTAAAGAGCTGTGTGATGTTTTCAAAACATAATGTTAAAAAATATAGTAAGAAAACAAACCTACCAATAAATTCTCTGATTTTCAAAACCTGGGTTAAAATTTAGAGAAAAATGATAAAAGCTCAGAAAAAAATAACAGAAGGCTGTGTTGTGGAATGGAGTCATAATCAGTGGCGTAGCGTAGTGGGGGCGGCAAAGAATTACTGTATATTTTAGTCTTTTAAATTGAAATACCTAAATAAGGGGGCAGCGAAATTTTCCTCCGCCCCGGGTGGCTGACACCCACGCTACGCCACTGGTCATAATTTTGGGACTTCAGATGCTATACTTAAAAACAAGCAGTAATCTGCCTCCATTACAAGTCCTTGCTCAGACGAACTGTGATAACCTGAAAATGAATTGTCGCTCGAGTTTCACTCAGAGCTGTCTGATATAGAGCAGCACCATGATGCCCTGGGAGTGGCACTGTGACAATATGGTTTTATTTTGTTTTGTTTCAATCTTATGCATTTTGTCTTTTATGTTATGTAAGTGATAACACATCATGTAATCTTAGAATAGAATGACTAGATAGTCTTTAACTCAAATTTTAGATGGGAGTATCTCTTTTCACAGGAGAACTGTGGACAAAACAGATACATACCCATGACAAGATAAATTGTTTTACACATACTGTTAGGATCAAAGCTTCCAAACAGGATGTCCATCACCAGAGTAGCTAGGAAATTATTTATCTGTAGCACCATGTGGTCTAGAACCCCACATGTTGCTTTGTTATTAAGGAAAGACTATCTGAGGGTATGAGAAAGAGAATTCGAATATGCCTTCTATGTATCAGCCCAACTGCTAATTCAAAAAGGCACCCAACAAGACGACTTCTCTTTACCTTAATGGAAAACTGTTTTGACTTTAAAGCAAGGATGTATCTATATTAGGCTTTTTACATTCAGAATTTCCTGTTACTTTCTACGACTTATTTCATTTAGTTAATTTGCTATTATTCTGTTGCAATAAACGCCACTTTGCTTTTGATTTCCATACTTTGCATATCTTTAGTGATTGAAGTAATAATGTAGGTACAGAGCACCTGTCACTTTCCTTCTCACATCATTTGGAGGCTGAGGGGGATGCCCCAATAGAGTGGACTGCAATGTGGGAGTTATGCATCATTGGTTGCGAACTTGCAGCCTCCATATATATCTAGGTTATTATCAGGGGCGAAGGTATATTGGTCTTTAGCTTTACTGATTTGAAATGAGATAGTACAGTTTTTATGATAACGACCAGGAGATGAACGTAGTCAGGAACAAGCAAAGATCCATGTCAAAGATTAACTAACCAAATCTTCAACTTCAACTTCTATTGCAGAGCATCTGTGTGTCAGAACAGTGTGGTAATCCAATAAAAAGCAAAATGACCTCATTTTCACCTCTGTAGTTATGAGCAATATTGCAAATAGATACTGAGATAGTATCATTCTCTTTTGAAATGTTATGGTCCCCAAGATATAACAACCTTCACATAACAATGTTACTTTCACTCTGGCAGATCAAAGTGTATTTTCTCTGCATTGTTATTAAAGACGTCTCACTAATATGCTCGGAGTTTCCTCTTAGATGCAGCAGTTTTTCTTTTCCAAAATTTACCCAGGTTACCTCAGAATTTTCTTTATAGTTACCTCTGTGTACTTCATTAAAAAACGGAATCATGAATGTTTCCTACCATATCCTCAAATATACCTGATAAGGTGAGCTGTGTCCAGATAATAATATTACTGGTGACAGAGAATCATCTGATTCCCTCTTCGCCTAGCAGTAGCTGGTATTAGCTGGCCTTGCTCCCAGTTCTCGGTCCTCTGGATTGTCAAGGACTTTACTTCCTCCAACAGGATACACCTTGGCTTGCACCTTTATATTAGTCAGGCCACTGAGGGTCTGTTTCAAACTGCCTCCTCTTTGATTTCTTTTTGTGTTTCTCTGAGTTTACAGATACCCAAATTTTAATTAAAAAAATATTAGTAGCAGTTGTTGCAGAGGCAAGAAATTGCCTCACTTGCCTGTTCATGATTTCAGAATGTGACTAACTGACAAAGACTTTATTTACATTTTCAATCAGATTTTGAAATTGCAGTCTGCAGATATTCAAGATCTTGTTGCTAAGGGAAAGATGAAGATAATAATTACCAGCATCACCAGTGGAAGCATAAAGTTATTTTTCTTAATAGTGTGTGATAAAGAAGCCTTTGAAATGGTAAAAACCCGAGGTTCAGAGCTGGTTTCCTCATTGGGCAACAGTGTAAACTATACATTTGACAGCAGTGGCCTCAGTATCACAGGTAAGCATGAGACAGAACAATGACCAGTGTACTATTATCAAGTCAGCTGATGACAACACAGTGATAAGATACATATCTGGGGGTCGGCATAAAAGTCATTTCAGCCAAGTGGACTGTTGAGTAAATTCATGCTATTAAGGTATAAATTCAAATCTGTACAACACAACATTGACAAACTATATTGATTGTAACCATTCATTTATTACTACTACCAAAGAGCATTGATGCCAGTTTCTGTACATGTATAGTGCTCTAATGATATAGTTTGTAGGTTTTTTGGTAACACTTTCGTTTAGGTACTGGAAAAACCCATCTACGAGGGACATTCAAAAAGATTCTGCACTTTTTTTTAACTCTATTTATTAAGAATTTCAAAAACAAATTACATCACTTTTCTACATAATAACCTTCTTTTGTGATGCAGTCACATGACACTTTTAGACACGATCAATTACTATTCCTCCCACCTTTACCGTTTCCAACAAAAATATAAAAGAATGGAAACTTTTTGAACATCCCTTGTATTACTTATTTATTATTTTGTAACAAGACCTTGACAAACACTTCTTTGGATCTTCATTACACTTACAAAGCATCAGTAAAGCATCTATGCAATGTGACCTACAAACAAAACTTCAATTTGTAGTCTTAACTGAGGCACATTTCTCTTGATATTCCATATTAATTGTAAGACCTGTGAATCCTTCATAATAACACATCATTTGACCATTACGTCAATATGCCACACTGCACAGAGATGAATAGCCTATCTACTGCTGTTTTATAAGTGTTATGAAGACCACAAGAATTGTTTGTTAAGGTCTTGTTACAGAAGAGTAAATGAGTAATAGATACATTTTTGCAGGACCTAAACTAAGGTGCTGGTAGTTTTTTTTCAGAATATATTACTGTGAAACCAACAAACTATATTATTGTGTAAACATTATATTAGGTGCTTCAAACCCTTGCTTCCATGATTTCAAAGAGGTCATCTGCCATTTGCTAGCACGTTCATTAACAGAGAAAGGAAAACAAAATGAATACAAGCATGTAGGACTGCTGCTCTGCTATGATAAATAAGTTGTGAAATTTGAACATAGATGCTAATAATTTTCAGTTGATTAGAATGAAAGTTCCACATGGCTTTGAATTATAAAAAAACCTACCCAGAAACATTCCTATAGAGTATACAAGCACTGATTGGTGTCTTTGCATCCATTGGTTCATGCAGTTAAAATTTAATGAGGCCAATGTATAATTTTCAGGAACCTGTCTGATAACTGCAAGCTATCTTTGAAAAACTTGATGTGATTAAATGATGAAACCTTTATGTCAACAGACTATGATGAGTGTGCAAGAAATGTCCATGACTGCTCGTCTAATGCCACCTGCAGAAATATCTTTGGATCATTTGAATGTTATTGCAAAGAAAATTTCCAAGATATACTTCCAATGCGGCCTGGAAGAATCTGCAAAGGTAACATGTTATTTTCTTATTGATGTACGGGCAAGCAAACACACAGACTGATCTCCATCTTTATATGGTAGTCTTATCATGAGTGTTAAAAAGCATATATTATATAGCCTTTGCCTTGCATGTGTACTGCTGTAGTAAACAGGAAGACGGTGGGGGAGAAATTGTTTAATAATTAATGACAGACCAAAGGGCTAACAGTTCAGCTGGGTTGCAGTGTAGGCAAGCCCACCTGCTTTTTTAATCCACTGCTTCCCTATTACAAAAATGCTGGCAAGTAAAGACCAGGGGCCTCATGTATAAATGGTGTGTACACAAAAACGTTGTGTACACCTGTTTCCACGCTCACATTGCGATGTATAAAAACTAAACTTTGCTACTGTTTCTGTGTGGTTTCCCTTTATTTTTAGATTCATATCCCTGACACGGCTTTATCAAATACACTGAAATTATCCGCATATTGTTTATTAGTTCAAGGCACCTGATTGTAATCAATCTGCAACCATATAATGGTGCACTGACTGGTCAAACTATTTAACACTAGAATTACCAGAGCCTACGAGAAAACTAGTAAATCCGGCCCACCTTAAATCCATTCGCACCTCTCTGTCAGCATCTTTTGTCCTGTAAATATGCTGATTAAGACAAGCAGCAAGTAGCCTGCTATTCCATCTCCCTATCGTCGCAGAAAGTTCACAAACTTCTCCAAGCTTGTGCCTTGTTTGATTATCTGGGAGTAAACTGCTGGAGTTTTAGAGCAGAAATAATAGATCGTTATTTGGAACACATGCATTTCATGTGTGTTCCGTTTCTACAGTAATCTGTGTAAACACATTCTTAAAACAGAAACTTTTTCATATTTTAGTAATAAATGTTACAAAATGTAGGCATAAACTATAGAATGTGTGAAGCCTGAAGTCCAAAGATCAAATAAACACTTTCACAAAAGGTTCAAGGACAATACAGCAGCTTCCATGGTGTAGTCGTAAGATTTGCTGACTTGTAATCAAGAGTGCCTGGTTTGATCCCCACTGCCTCCTATATTTGCAGTTTTTAGTAGTGAGCTGCTCTTATTGTTAATATCATACAGTACACACATACATTTGGTTTGCGTCTGTAACAGACCATGTACATTTATAGTACTGTACTTGTTAAAGTTACCAGTTTTATTTTCAGGACAGGAGTCGGGTTAGTAACGCTTAAAAGAGACAGTACTGCTGCAATAAATTATTTTATTGAGGATCGCTCATGGCGCAGCAAGCACCCTGTGGGAGGCAGGAACAATCTCTGGAAGGGGCGCCAGCTTGTCGCTACCACTTCACCAATGTGCATCAATGTTTTATAAATGCTTTAATTTCTATCACCATGAAAATAATATCAAGTATACAATTTAGTATTTAAATAGTTCAGCTCTAACCTCATGAATGTAATGTATTCTGTGTCTTGTCGGCGTTAAGAGAAAGCCCATTTAAGAAGCACGTAGTGATTCACACACATAAGAGTACATAGAAGAACACATACTGTAGAATATGAAGGATTTAACGTGTCATTTTAGTTACAATGGGATTTGAGAAAGTATTAAACGATTTTAAGATTAAGTTTATGATGTTCTACTTTAATGACAAAATAAACTATGTGATTAAAGTGGAAATTTCAACCTTTTTTTCACACTGTGTCCCAGTTTTTCTTTTCTCTATACCCTAATATGCTTCCATATGACACATGACACTGGGCTACGACTCGCCTTTTCAGGGAGACTTTGATATCTGACCAAAATAATTTTTACAAAATAATTTGTAAATAGACTAAAAGACACAAATTTTTTACCAGTTGAGTGCTATGCTCTTTCTGTCTGGTGTCTATCAGGGCTTAGCACTATGTAATGTAGAAAGAGAGAAAATCTTATAATGAGAGTTCATTAAGGAGTTGGGCCTCCAAATGTTTCAGGATTTACATAGCTTTGCATTTTGACAAAGTATTGTGCACTTTTTGGTACTGACAGCACATATAGTGCAAGTTACATAAAATAACTAAACATCTTAATAGTAAAATAAAATAACACATAAATCTGTTATGAACTGAGAGTCTCAGCTGTAGAGTTCCAAAACACATAGTCCCAAACAAAGCCTACTACAGGGCTTTACAGAGGTTTCTGCTTTTATTCTCAGTGATTATTATAAATCTAACACTAAAAAAATTTCCTTACAAGAAATAAAAAAAGCACACAAGTCAAACAAGAGCAAAAAAATTTTTAAAATTTAACAGAGAAAATGAAAAGAAAAGTAATATTAAGAGTAGATCAAACAGCAATAATCCAGTAAGAAAAGGAAAAGAGAATAATTTAAAAATTCCCAGAGCTGCACAAAGAAAAGTAATTGAAAATGAAAAGCAAATAGGGAATAAAAGATGTATTTTACTAGAGTATTTGTAAAAGAAAAAAAATAACTGTGATGCCTCAGGCAGAGTTAAAAACAAGCTCAGAGTTTACAAATCCCTAAATGTAGTTTTTTATTTAAGTATATTCTAACAAAAATACACACGTTTGGGACATTGTGGGCATATGACTGGATATCAAGTGCCTTGAGCATGGGAAAGGTGCTATATAAATAAAAACTATTATTATCTGATATTAAGATTATGACAGAAAAGCAATATGAGATTTTTGCATTCTTTTTAAAATATTGTTTCCTGTTGTTCATAAGGGTTCTGAATTTAAACCTATTTTGTCAAGAATTTTGTTATCTCTGTTCTCCGTGCATAGATTGGTAGATACAGAAATGTACGGTACAGTATTCCTTTTTACCTAATAAAACCTTCAAACCTGATGTGCTCTCACCTGTAGAGATGAACAAAATGAAACATACTGTTTACGAACCTTTATGAAGCCTATCCTGAATACTTATCTGATGACCGTACATTAATGTTAATTTTTCAGATTTTTTTTCCCCTCAGCATTAACCTCAGAATTTGCTACTGTGTCTCATACAAGGCAAACTGCCACTTCAGCATCTACTGCAGCATTTTCGCAAAGAAGCACAACTTCCACCATATCCCCAGAGATCCAGAAGACTAGTCCACTGTCAGTTACCTGCATGAGTCAAAATATATCAGTGGCAGTAACTAAAGCATTTCTTAATCAGAAGGCGATTTCAGAGTCCTCTCTCTACCTTGGAATCCCTCAGTGCAATGTGAGCAGCAGCAATGACACACATGTCATGCTGACAACAGCAAAAGGCATTTGTGGTACAAACACAACATACGTAAGTCCTTTTGTTTTTAGGCAGCTTTTTACACTGAGTAGACTTTTTTGTACATTTTATGCTTTGAAATGGGATGACATTTTGCTACAGTGGCTATCACATTTAAGAAAGAAATCAATGAAGCTGGATTCACATCCTGGCCTGGCCACTGACTGTCGCGGAGCTTGTAAGTCCTTTGTGTGTTTGCGTGGACATTTTTCCTGGTTCTCCAGTTTTCTTCCCAGTGCTTTGGTTAGGTTAAGTTGATTTTTGTAAATTCTGTTTTGGCCCTTTATGAGGGAGTGTAAATGTGTCCTGTGATGAACTGATGCCTAGTGCTACCAGAACAGGTTTGGCACCCACAACCCTAATAATGAATGAATGAATCAATGAGTGTGTACTATTACAATGAATGTCTTAAAATGTGATCTGACTGCAATGCCTATGTGACTAATGACTTAAAATTATAATGGTATTTTTCTTCCACAGAATAACACTTACACAATCTTGAAAACTATATTGTCATGTGAATCTGATCAGAATGGAGGCATTCTTGCCAGCACACATCTTCAAGTTCCTATTACTTGTATCTACTACAACCAGTTTCTAATCTCCTCTGGATACAGCTCTTCAGGGTAAGGAGTTTACATCTTTTTATACAGGGTGGTCCAGATCTAATTATGCAGATCCAGATCATCTGGATGACTTTGATTTATGCAGGGATGATTTTGTTTCGGCGTGAAGTCGTTAGTTAGCACACTTCTCGATGGTCTGGGATTTTTCGGGTCATTTTCTATGTGATAAACTTAATAAGTTATAGCGTAATGAAAATTGCATAATTAGATCTGGACCATCCTATATAATACACTACCTTGGCTGTCCATTTGTCTGTCCATGATTTTAAATCACCTGCAGCTCGCAAACCGTTTAAACTATTGACCTGAAATTTGGTACACATGGATGCACAAACCAGTGTGTTTCTTCGTGCCGGTCCCAAGCCTGGATAAATGGGGAGGGTTACGTCAGGAAGGGCATCCAGTGTAAAATTTTGCCAAATCAATATGCGGACAAGATGAGCCACTATGACAACCCCTAACGGGAGCAGCCGAAAGAAGAAGAAAATGCTACGTGATCTCTACTATCAAATAGACCTCCAAAGTTATTCCCCTTTTTATTTTTATTTTATTGTAGAATCAACTCTCAGGGCAGCCGTGCAGCGCATGCATACAGGCGTTCTCATCCCTACCAGCTTCGCCGTCACTTCCCCTACCTCTTCATATCTTAAATCATTCTTGAAGCAGATTGAAGACCAACTTAAGTGAAAAATTAAAGAAAATGTACTAAGTAATTGCAACACAAACACTAACTTAATCAGTTTTAACATGAAAAGATGCTGACGAAAGAAGTGGTGGAAAGAAAGGGTGGAGAAAAGAAGAGCTGCTCAGGAAGCAGCAAGCACATTAGCCTCTGAGCAAATGAATGCTAAATATACAGAGAAAGAGTATGAAAACTATGAATACTCATGTCAAGTGAATTCACTGCACTTGTTTTAATGTAACTTTCCATAAACTGCTGTTTTTGTTTTGTTTTTTTTTGCGTAAAAAGAATCCATCACATTCAAGTTTTCTGTTCCAAGAATGCACGATTGTATGGAGACTTACGGCAGAACTACATACCCAAAAAAATGTTTGAAAGCAGAAGAGTGACTGATCCATAATGACACAGACTTAAAAAAGAAACATTATAATAATCTGTTAAATTCTCTTTTCCCAAAACATGGGCTGACTGATAAAGTATTAGAAATGAGGTGGTTGCTAAGAATGGGTTCATTATTCACTTTTTATGCATTTTTTTTTATCAATTTAGAGGTTGAGTACTAGTTCTGGGGGTTCCTTGAGCCCTAGATTCTGAATTATCTGTTAGTGTTTTGATTTAAGATTTACTTTTATTGTTATGAATGATTTTGTACAGCTTTTTCCACCATCATGGATATATTGATGCTATTTTGTCTGCCCATCATTAGATTAGCTCCGGCTTTCATAGGCGTGTGCCACGACTAAAAATGTCACCCCTGAGATTATTTCCGTATCTGAGTTTCTGGATTCCAAAAACTCTTTTTGATGCCCGATATTGTGATAGTTATTACCACTTCTTTTTTTGATTTTGACGCTTGACTATTATTTTTTTACTTCGATTTTTGCTTCTCACTTTGGTCTTGATGCTATGTGGTAGATCTTACATTTCAGATCCATTCCTGACTGTGACTATGCCTTTTCTTCCGATTTTCGTTCAAGTAAACCCTGTTCTGCTAGCTCACTATCAGTGCAGGAGGAGCTTGCTACTTAATGCAAACCCTTTTGTGATCACCACCACTCCAAAGTATATTTCTGTAGACTCATGCCACAAAATGTCTCAGTGTGCAGATTTGCATTGTTGGTGGACAGCCTTGACCATGTAACATCTGTCTCAGGAGCGATCTCCTTATAGCGTGAGCCAACCGGAGAATTTCTTATACTAGTCCTGCAGAGACGGCTTCTGAACACTAGGAGCAGAGTGCTTTCTGATAATTTTATCTGAGGATTCTCTGAGCCACCACCTTTTTTGTGAAACACTGCACTATACAAAGTATTTAACATGAATCTATTTACCATTGCACAGTATACCACATCAGTAAATCTATATTGTACAAGAAGTCTTTTGGCTGAATTTGTCTTGTAACCTTATGGTAAGGACCATTTCATCTGGTTAGTCTAAATATACCATATGTGTGCTTTCTGTGGATGTGTGTAAGGCCTTGGTGACATCAGTGTGAGACAATGTCATTTCATCCCTTATTAACTTACTCTACGCTTATTACCTAAAAATATTATTGCAGAATTAACATGTATTTTATTTATGCTGTATAGAATCAAAGGGGATACAACTACAGTCACAGCTTGTTGTGTTAGATTCTAACCTACTTGGTTTATATGAACATCAGAAGCCAGGGCTACTTGCAGATAAACCAAAAAATAAAAACTCTCCAAAAACCAAATAAAAGAAAGGTGTAATTAGAGACTAGTGAGGAAAAGGAGAAATCAGATATTGGTCTCAGAAGGCAAGGACAATAAAAACAGAAAACTCAATGCTATTATGGAAGAGAATCCAGAGCTAAAAAATACTGAAGGTCAAGAACAGTCCTGGTAGACTATGAGTTGAAGAGGACACTCATTGCTGCTGAAAGCTATAGTAGAAATTGTGATGTACGGTTCAGCTTCCCATGATAAAAGACAAAGTCACATTTACCAAAGTGTCGAAGCAGATGGATTTCAGATTAGCAGAAATGGGCTGTATTTTCATCTTCTACCTAAACACAGTTCATCGTTTGACAGTAAACTTCATGTTTCAAGAGTCCTGCTAAATTTAATCAGAGGGCAAAATTTAAACATGCTGACCCTACTGGTGGAGTGTTCTTTAAATCCATAATGATGCATCTGGAGAAGCTTTTATATTTATGATGGGACCAAATGAGGTTTGTTTCATCCTCCAGGACAACACGTGTCATGCTCCTAGCTGCAGACCATGGCTGGGTTTAGGCTGGCCAACACAAA
This sequence comes from Polypterus senegalus, assembly GCF_016835505.1. Lineage (NCBI taxonomy): Eukaryota > Metazoa > Chordata > Cladistia > Polypteriformes > Polypteridae > Polypterus > Polypterus senegalus. The sequence goes on from NW_024385860.1 coordinate 42,455, forward strand.
CTGATTACATCAGTGTATGCAGGAATTCACATCCTGGCTAATGCTCTTGGGCTGTCAGCTATTCTGGTCCAACTTGCTTTGCAATCTGATCTGGAAGCACTTGTGCTCGACTTCCCTGAGTCACAATCTTGACTTTGAAAGACTGATAAATCTGGATGAGTTTATGAACATAGCTACTTCTTTGTTCAAGGCCCATACTGTACCTCTCTCACAGGCATCACAAGTAGATATTGAGAGACAGAGGATACCCACTGTCTCCCAAACTCCATGTACCATTAAACTCTCCTGCAAAACTGCATTGCAGTTTGTACATATTACTTCATCATTGTGTAGCTCCTAGTCAATTGGCCACAATGTTCTTTATAAAAAATTTGCTATCACAGATGATTTGCACATTTACAAGTGGATATTCTTCTCTACAAATAGTTTTGAGACTTGTTGATGATGCAAACAGAGCATAGTAACCACAGCTTGCACTTCTTTGCCTTTTAACAGACAGTTGTAATATGAATGTTCTGCTTTTTTTAATTGAATTTTAATGTTTTTTCCTGAATTACTATATAAGTATATATTTTAAATACTTCTTTATCATTCATCTCTCATCACCTCTTTAGGTGAGAAGAAGATACAGTAAACTGATTCTCCCACATGATTATTTGTGTTGCTCTTTCTGAGAAAGCCAGTCAGAGTCTCACAAGCTCTTCTCACCAGTGAAAGGTGTTTGAGAAACAAGCTTTTAATCTTTTCTATTGTTACTTTAAAAACTATTGCTTAAAGAAAGGTACACATTCATAAATTTCCTTTCATAAAAGAAAAAAATATATCAGGTTAAAAAGCCACTTAAGTTGCTTTGATTTATATTAGACTTTTAATTGTACTGAAGGAAAAACAGAGTGAAGCTTTTCAACACCTTATAAAACATAAAGTATGTATTTTAAGTACATTTAATGTACTACTTCCAATAAAACTGAAAAAAATGATTAAATAGAAAAGTAAAAAATGTTATACGTTTTAAACAAATCAAGGTGCTTCTAACGTGTTTACAAATCTTTTGAAATAGGTCAGCTTTGTGTACCGCAAAAAAACACCCTTTTCTATTTCCGACCAAATGAACTTTGAAGAACTGCCTCTAATGTTTGGGTTATTTCACAAATTTATTATTTACTTGTTTTATGAAAAATGTGTCAATAGATAGATAGTGTGAGGGATGCCCGAGATCATTACACGGCCGGGATGCCTCCTTAATGGAAGGACAGGGGGAGATGGTTTATGAACGGCGCTATCTCGCCCGAGCTGCTATATGGCAGCCCTTCTGTGTTTGCAATCGAGCCTTGGATTCCCACAGGCCTGTATGGGAATTGGTGTTTGTTGGCACAGCCCTGTTTGCTGGTTGGAGCTGCAGAAACCGCTGAGCCCTTTTGTTGGGGCTCCTGCCTTACCGGAAGTACTCCCAGGTCACAATTATGCAACACAGGAAGTACTCCCGGGATTCTGAATATAAGGAACAGCCGCTTCTCATTTGGGGAGTCAGAAAGTCGTGAGGAAGAGGCCGAAGATTGCCAGGAGGTGTGGAGAAGGAGGCTGCAACTCTCTGGGAGAGAAGACTGGAGTTAGTATACTTTATTAGATCTGGGTTAAGCTGTAGTACTTGTGTTTGGTACTTCATGCTGTGCTTAGTGGTGGAAAACAATTGGGAAGAGTTTTCCACAGAAAGGAATAAAAGCCTTGTTTTGTGCCTGTGTCTGCTGTATCAGGTGTAGGGAAGCTGGAGTGCTTCCTGGTGGTTCACAATAGATATATAGGTGGATTGATAGGGAACCATTCTTATCAGCTTCCCTGCAGCTGGCTCTGAAAGTGCTCATTTGCGTTGTGGAATGTCAGCTCATACTGCTGATTACTCAACCCCGGACTCAATCGCCATTACAATACCTTTATTCCTTCCTGTGCTGTGAAATACATTACATCCACCCACTTTCCAACTTGATATGCATCTTAAACATCCTTACTAAATAACCTGATCAAAACGAAGTGTACCATCAGTTCAGTTGACAGCACTGATTGCAGGCTATTGGCTGGGGTTCAAATTCATGTTTAATGTCTCTTTTTGTTGATTTTTGATTCTTTTTATGTTAATTATGAGCATCTTTATTTTTGCTTTTGTGTATGCATATGAGCTGCCTGGTTTATGTTCCATGTTGTTGTGGGTGGTCTCCCAAGAGGCAGGGCCACATACCAATCACCACAGAACTGCCCTCTGCCCTATAAATCCAGAGGGTCTTCCACCGTTCCTGATGGTTAATTTCAAGCATGCTAAGGAGTTTGTTAGACCTTTTGTTTTTTTTTTTGCTGTGCTTATGTATTATCTGGATTTTTGAACACCTGTTTTTTGATTTCAAATTGTATTGGGACTTTGTTTGCCATGCTGGTAATTCCTTTATGCCTTTTGTGCTCTTTGGAGCTTCATTGTGAGACTGGGCATTTTTTGTGAAAGTGAACTTTTTATTTTATAAAGATTTGGTGCTGAGCCTTATTACTAGCCAGGGTTTGACAGTGACATCCCCCTCTAGTTGATGGTCTTTGGTGGTCACTCAAACTGTCTGGCAAATTCACCATGGCTGATGCAAATTGTTAATTTTTTCAAAAAAAACT
>NW_024385861.1:0-25043 GCF_016835505.1 Polypterus senegalus
CCGGGTTTTGGTTTTGGGGGGTGGCATTTTTTTTCCCAAAAAAAAAAAAACCAGAAAAAAAAATTCCCGGGGTTAAACTTTTTAAATAAAACAAAAAGGCCCAAAACGGGAAAAAAAAAAAAGGGGGGCCTGGAAAGGGGAAAAAAAACCCGAACATTTAAAATGGGGGGGGGGGGGGGGGGGGGGGGGGGGGGGGGGGGGGGGGGGGGGGGGGGGGGAAAATTTTTTGAAACAATTTTTTGTTTCTGGTAGGAAATTTTTTTTTTATTTGAATGGCTTTGTTTAAATTTTTGTTATTTCTGATTTTTTTTTTTCTTATCGAAACAGATTGCTATGTGATTAACAGTTTGTTTTTTATAATTTTCAGGGCTTTTTTCAACAATGGCTTTTTCCTTTAAAGCTGCATTTAAGAATGAAAAAATATTTTAAAATAATAAAAAACCTTTATTTTAAAATCAATTGGGGAAAATTTAATAATCCCTAAAAAAAATTTTGTTGAAAAACCAAAATTTTTTTTTTTAAGCGTTAAAACGCTGCCTCTACTTCCGGGGTTTTTTTCTTTTCCTGCATTTGGGTATTTTTTTATTAATTCTTTGACAATTTTTCCTGTTTTCAAAATTTTAGGGAAAAGTTAAGGTTTTAAAATAAATTCAGATTTTCAGGGGGCCAAAACAACTTACTGTAGAGCATGTTTTTGATGTCCTTTTGGGGGGTGATTTAAATTTGGGCAAACTTTTTTTCCCGGTTTTTCTTTTTCTGACTCAGGAAAGGGGCGCAAGGTCCCTGAAACTCCTCCTGCTCCTTGGCATCCTTAAGCCCTTCAAGGGTGTTTAAAAATAAGGAATATTTCGCACCTTAAATTTTTTTGTTTTTTTTTCACAAAAATTTAAATTTAAAAAGACCCCCAAAAAATTATCCTTTTTTTGCTTGTGGTAAAAAAATTAAAACAAATCCTGAAATTTTTAAAAGAAAAACCAAATTTTCTTTTTTGTTTTAAACCATTGTTACTGATTTTTAAAAAAATATTCTTCCGACACTTGATTTTTATTTTAAACTTGAAATTCCTGTCCTCTAAAACCCCCGGGAAGGAAAAGGGTTTTTTGGGCGAAAAGGTTTTCCGTTAAAAGGGAACTTAAAGGATTTTTTTTGGGGGTTTTCCTTTTTGATTTTCGTTAGAAGCCCTAATACAGTTTTTCTTTTTGATTTTTGAGGCTGGGTTGTTAAAGTAGCTTACTCTTTTGGGGACATCAATAGCCAAAACCAAAAGAGGGGTTTAAACAAACAAAAAAAATTTTGGTTGCAAAATGAAGAACTTTTATTTCCCAACAAAAATTTGAAAAAAAGTGCGTGCTCTAATAAAAATCTTAAAAAAAATTTCTTTTTTGGAAAAGGAAAATCAACAAAAAAATCCAAATCTTTTTAAAATTTTAAACGTTAAATCGGTTTTTCTCTTCCATTTTTTGGTATTCTTTGAAATTTTAGATACCCAGGTTGAAAGAGGACCCCAAAAAGCCTCCCGTCTTTTAAAAAGGGTTTTGGCCCCTTAGTGCGGTCCCCCTGTTCCCAAACCGTGCCCCATTTTTTTGGATGTTCCTGGGTGTCAAAGGGCCACCCTGGGAACCCCCATCCCCTCCATGAGGAAAATTGAAACCTCCCTTCCCCCCTTTCCTTTTTTCCCACCTTCCAAACCCTTCAGTGAAACCCAAAATTATATTTCCCGGGGGTTTTTGTGGATAAATATAAAAGATCAAACATCGCCCCCCAAACTTTACCCCTTTTTTTACCTCCCATGACACCCTGGCCAAAACCTCTTTTTTAAAACTCCCCACGCCGGCCCCATTTGCTTCACCACAGTGATCAAATATTTTTGCTGTCTTTTTTGGGGGTTGGACGGGCTGCAGCTTTTTTTGACTTTTGCAAGTCATTAAAATGTTTGGTCCCCCAAAACCTCCAAAAAAGTGAAACAGATTTTTTGCTTTGATGTGGTGTCCCAGGTCCCTTTTTCCCTCACACTTTAATTTTCAAACTAGGTTTATAAACTTAAACAAATGTTTTTTCCTTAAACCCCTATATAAACAAAAAAGCATTTATTTTGGTTTATTTCCCTTTTTTTCCACCTAAAAAATTAATGTGGCTAAACCGCAGCAACAGGAAAGGAAATTTTTTAAAGGTTTGACAGTTGTTTTGACAGCCAAACAAAAGGGATAGGAACAAAATTGTAAATGTAAACCATAAATAAACATTTTCCCTTTTTAAACCACAATAAATAAGTGGAAAAAGATCATTAGGTGGGGTTGTGTATAAAAAAAGTAAGAAGTTTTTTTCAAAAACAAAAACGACATTGGGAAGTCCTTTGTAAAAAACTTTTTTTTAATTAAATGGAGGGTACTTCGGGAGGGTTGGGGTTTTAGCATTTAAGGAAAAATAATGTTAATTTAAAAAAACAAAAAAGAAGGGGTTTTGGCGGGGTTTGAAGGGCCCCCCAGAAATAAAGTCTTTAGGAATTGTTTTTAAAAATTTTTTTAAAAGAAATTTTCAAAACAAAAGGGGAAATAATGTTGAAAGGTATTTTTATTTTTCCCTGATTAAAATTTTATTTCATTAAAAAAAAAAACTTAAATTTAAAAATTTTAGTAATAGTTTTTTTTTTTCCCTTTTTACCTTTATGGAAGAAAAAAAAAATGCTGGAAAAAAAGTTTTAGGCAGTGTAAACTAATCAGTATTGGAGGAATGTGCTGGGGGGATTCCATACCCACTTTGCCATTTTTTTTAAAAAAAAAACAGGTGACATATTTGGTGAACATACATATAAGGATAATTTTTCCCCAAAATTTTAGTGGTTTTACGCCCCGGGGTTTTTAAATTTAACCATCAACAAAATTACCCAATAACCCAGCTGCCCCACTGTAAGGGATCCAAAAAGGCAAATTGAAAATTTCAATGTTTTTTTTTTTGCATGAATCTAATAGGGTTGGTAGTAGCCACACCATCCTCAAAAGGGGTCATCCACCTAAAAAGCTAAGCATGTTTGGGACAATTAAAATATTTAAAATCCATATTTTTCAGCCCTTCAAAATTACTATTAAAAGTGGGGTTTTTCTATTAATATTTAAGCCCAATTACCAGTGCACATATCTTTTTTCTCTATTGTAAGTCATTTTTTAAAATCATAGCACCACATATGATTGACTTTTTTTTTTTAAAATAAGAAAATTTGAAAAAAGAATTTTTTTCTCTTTTTTTTGGGTGGGTGAAATAAAGAGTCAAGTTGGTTTTTTCAGAACTTTTAAATAAAAAAAATTCACCATCACTGGTTTGGGAATGTCCTGCAGTGTACAGTATGAATGACCTTAATTCAAATTTTTTTTTTTCTCAGATACGTTAAATAGTTTCCATGCTTTTAAAGCTTTTCCCCCAGTTCTGTCTCCTATTTAAAAAGTCTCTAAAAATCAACAAATTTTCACCCCCCTTTTAAATAGCTTGGGGGGTTGGGATAGTGACAACAAAAAAGTCAGATCATTTTTTTCATTAACATTTGCATCTTTGAACATCAACAATCTGGTAAAAGCGGGGGAAAGCTGTAACACTTGCCCAAATTGGTTCAAAAAAACAATACAAGCCCCCTCACTTCAAAATCTCCCCCCCTACTCCTATTTTTTGTCAGGGTTTTCCCTTCTTTAGTTTTTAAAATTTTTTATTTTGGTTTTTTTTTCCAATTTCGGGGGCGTTTTCCCCTTTAAATTTCCACATATGACTTAAAATCTGATTCTCTTATGGGATTTAACCACTGCCTAAAGTTTTTTTTTTTCCCCCAGTATAAGACCCTGTCTGCCCCCAAGATTTATAATTAGATAATTGGTTCAAATCTTGATTTAAAAAGCTCATTATCATTTTTTTGGGGCCCAGTCCCCTAAGATTCCACCATCGAAGGCGGTGATTTATTTATTTTTATGGAGGAGGTCCCGGGGATTCCCACCCCAGCCCGACCACACTCACAGACAGAGCAAAATAAGCACACGGGAATCAAACAAAAATTTAAAAGAATATAATGAAATTAAAGAAAAAAATGAAAACCAAAAAACCCCCTGCACCCCAAAGGTGATATTACATTAAACATACAAATACAGACGTCCCCAAAAAGCCCATGGAAACAGCACGGTTAATGAAATGATGAAGATATAATCCAGAATTTTCGTTAAAAAGGGAAATGAAAAACGTCCTACCGGTAGTTCCAAATGTGAAGACGGGTGGATGGTTCAAAGTGCTTCTTTTCTTCGGGAAAGGAAATAATCCACTATCGTCCCCCCACAGGCAAAGAAACAACCCAGACAACCAAAAATCGGGCCACATAAACCAGTTAACCAACAAAAGGAAAAGCAAGGCAGGCGGGCAAACGACGGTAAGAATCGATTACAAAAAAATAACTCTTCTTTTTTTTTCCTGGCCCCCCTTTTAAAATTTCCGACCCCCCCAAAACTAAAAACCTAGACAAAAGCCAAATCAGAACCTCTACGGGGAGCTGGGAGGTGCAGTTTTAACTTAAGTAGCATTGCTACAAATTCATTTTGAAATCCCTGGATAAAATTGTTTAAAATATCAATTTTCATGGAAACTCATCTAGCATCTTTAATTTTGGACTTTGGGTCCCGACCCCAGCAGCCTTCCGTTTGATGAAAAAAACCCTTCGTCGAAACACTATTTCAAGTATGTACAACTTCAGCACAAAAAATGTTTTTTTTCATTTTTACCATTACCTTTTTTTTAGATGTAGGGGATGGTTTAAAATGGGGATGAGGGGATGTCATCCAGCAATGCATTGGATTTTTCAATATAACTCTTCTAATTGGAAAAATAATTTTAAAGGGAAACCTGTAAACAACAATGTTTATTTAAATAGCACTTTTTCACACAACCATCCCAGGCTCTCACCCTGGTCCTTCCTTTGCTCCCAATTTTGTATAAGTTCATTTCTTGGTTAAAAAACTTTTGTCAAAAATCCCCCAAGAAAAGTTTATTTTTGGGTACTTGCTTTTGAAATATTCAATCCATTGAAAATTTAAAATAAGTCAATTTTTTGTTAAACTTTATCTAAGCATACAATTTATAATGTTTTAAAATAATACTTTGTTTTTTTAGATAGGGTTACTGTTTTTTTATTAAATTGATATACATTTTTTTTTATTGATTATTAATGTTAAGATTTGGCCTCTCCTAGTTTTAATTTATATATATATTTATTTCGAATATTTTTTAAACTAATGAGATGCCTTTATACTTGAGTTTTGGCTTCCCTAAATAGGCCGACTACCTTATACCCAAAACATCTTTGAAAAGCTATAGGAATGAAAAGTGGGATATAAAATACCTTACTCATATGGTAGCACGGGGGTTTACCAAATGGATACTGTATTGGAGGAATACACCCGACAAAACAAGTTTTAAAAATCAGAACAATTTTAAACAAAAGGTGGGCAATATAAAACGGCCCTCTTGCTTTTAATGAGAAAAAAATCCCCTTAGAATTATGGTGACTACAATTGTGGCTTTTTGAATTTTTAATGATGGAAACTTCTCGATGTGATCAGACAGGTGGAAAAAACAGTAGGTGATTTAAGTTACGAACAGATCAAAAAAATTAAGCACATTACAATTAAAGCTAAAATTTGCTTTCCCAGACTTTGGTGCAGTCTGTTTGCCCTGTTACTGCCCAGGGGGGTTTGCATCTTTCGTAATCTTATCCATAATAGAAAGATTCCTTTTTGGTGAACACTCTAAAGATGGGTCATTCTAAATGGTTTTTTAACCCAAACTTTGAATGGAATGGACTTCTTATGTCATGTTTAATTTGTGGGGGCGGCTGGACCTCTTTATTCAAGTGCTGTCCCTTTTTCTTGTTCGTCTGGTTCCCTCCTGCCACCTACAAGCCTGTAATTATCCCGGTCTTCTTTTCCCTACGAAAGGTCTTGTTGTTTGGGGTGGTTTTTTTTTGTTTATTAAATATAAATATATAAATTAAAAATATTTATATAAATTATTTTTTATATAAATTTCATTAATTTTTAATTTTTTTTGATTCTGTAAAGTGAAAATAATGGACAAATAAGTAAATCTAATTAATCAAATCTAAAAATTGGGTTTTTCAATTCTTTTTAAATTTATTTTTGTATTCCGTTTTAGAAACCCAAAAAAATTTATGGGATGTTGATTAATAGAGTACTATAAACAACCACCAAAAGCGTGAAAGATGCCTTTTTTGCCAGGGGTTTGTAGGTGACAGTCCTTTTCCCTTTGGCTAAAAAAAGCGGGAACACTGGGAGAAAAAGTGCGGCTGGAAAGACCCGGGTTCGGCGGCTTTTGGGCCCCGATAGTTTTCGTTAAAACTTCAAAAAATTAAAACACATTCGAAAATTTTTTTTAAACCCCCAATTAATCCGGTGTATAATCACTCAAGGAGGTAAGTGAAGAAAATTTGGAAAGTTTTCAAAACATATTGATCGTTTTTTGGGCTGTTGTCATGGGGCCTAAGAAAGCGCTCGGAAACACCTGCTCCCAAAGGGGAACCCCTCAGGATTAAAAGGGGGACCTCATCTCCCCAAGGATATAAATTATTAGATTGTATAGATAAAAAGGGGGATTTGAGGGGCGACTCCACTTGCTTTTAGGGTTTCCCGGAGTTCTGAATTGCAATCTCTTTAGCCGGATCAGGTGGGGCGGCTTGCTGGGGCCCTCCCGGGGGGCTTTTCTTCCTGACAGAGGGGTTACCCCGGGTCTCCCCGGGCCAAAACCCTGAAGGGGGCGGTTTTACTTCGGCCCCTGGAGACAATCCTTGTTGGGTCGGGGCACGGGAGGACAAGGATTGCAAAAAATCAATTTTTTCTCCAGACCCCATGAAGATACCCGGGGCGGTAAAAAACATCACCTTTCACTAGGTACACACCTTTAGAAGAGGCAGCACAGAAAACCTCGTCCCCCTCGTGTAAATTGGGATTTTAAACAAAGGTTTTTTAAGAGCCCCAAAAGGCCCAAAAGGGGAAAAAAACGTGACGATCAATTTCCTAAAAAATTTTGGATCAAGTTCTTTCCCAATGGAAAAAATTCATGCAAGAAGGCAGCGGGTGTCATTTCTTAAAGCCCCGTCAACAACAGGCTGAAGGGGGAGGTGACAGACGGCTTTTTCCCCAAAAGAGGGCCGGTTTATATTCTTTGGGTTCACTGGGTATGATGAGCGTGGGATTAAAAAAAACTCTATCCCTGTTTAGTGTGGGGTCTGTTTCTCCCACCCCCACCTCTGCCCCTTTCCCTTTTCTTCTTTTTCTTTTTAACCTTTATCACTCTTTTCCCTTCCCTTTTTTTACCTCTGGGCACATTCTGCCCAAAAACCCCTTTCCCACCTCTCCTTAAAACACATACAAACACTGGTTATAATTATTAAATTTTTCTCAAACAAACACTCTTGGTTTTGTCTGATTATTATTATTTTTTTTTTTTTGTCTGAAAATTATCAGTTAGTTTTTTTTCAGCATTTGTTTTTTATTATCAGATTATTATTATTATCCAGCACTATTTTTATCATCCTTATTACTTTTTATTATTATCACATTATTATTATCATCAACATTATTATTTTATCATTATCAGCCTATTTTAAAAAGTAGTATTTTTTTTTTATTATTATCATTTCCTATTATTATCAGCATTATTATTATTATTTATTTTCAGCTTTTATTTTTATTTTTTTTCACTTTAAATTATTTCATCAGCATTAATAATAATTTTGTTAAAAAATTTTTTATACATATTTTTTTATTTCTTATTTATTTTTTCATTTTTTTTTTATATATATTTTTTTTTTTTTTTTTCTCTTTTTTTTTTAAATTAAATTATCATTTTTTATTAATAACTACATGAAGGCCCTACATTATAATCCCCAAAAAATTTTGGGTACACGGGTTTTTCAGTTGGAATGTTCATGGAACTGGCTCTAAAAAAGATTAAAGATTTTTGATCAGCTTAAAAAAACTGCAGGCAGATGTTGTCTTTTTCAAAAAACTTTAGGTCTGCCACAGTTGGGTTAAAAAATCAGGGTTTCCCAGACTGTTCTCTCCCCCTTTCTAGACAAAGAGGTGTATATTTTAATACTCAAATTTCACGTATTGGCCCGTCTCAATCCCGATGGTGATTTATAATAAAAACTATCTATACAAAAAACAAAGCTTTTTTATTGTTAAAATACTGTCCAAACATAGATGACCCGCTTCTTTCAATTTTTTTTTTTTCTGTACTCTCCGAAAAGGGGCTGTCCATTTTTAAATTTTGGGGGGATTTTAATTTTGGATGGATCACTTAGACAGGTCGTACAGCTGGGACTCAAAAATTTGGGATTCCATAATATAGTCCCAAAAAGTTTTGGTGATTTGGGGTTTGTGATGAGGGGTCTTTTCCCCCCATGAGGTTTCTTTTTTTTCCCCCATCACTCTCATTCCCCTTTGGATATTTTCTTTTGGCCTTTTGGCTGACATTTCAAATGGGATAACCCCATAGTTGTTGGATCATGCTCAGTTTCTTTAACCCGTTAAATGAAAACAATCTCAAGGTAAAACTGGAGGGTTTAAACGTCACTGCTTAAAAAATGAAGGTTTTGTGGAATATTATAAAAAATGGGCTTTAATTTGGGGAAAACAATGCCTTCCTGGAAATCATCTGTTCTCTGGGAGGCAGGGGAAAACAGTGATGAGAGGTAAAAATTTCCTTCTCTCCCCAAAAAAAAAAAAAGAAAAAAAATTTTAGGGAAATTTGAAGAAATCATTAAGTCTCTAGAGGCATCCCCGAAGAATTACAAAAAAAATTTGTAAAAATAAACTAGAACAAAGGAATTATTGACAAAAAAAACGTTTTTAGCCAAAGACTACGAAAAGAAAAATTTTTAACATGGTAAAAATAAAGTTTTGCCAACCAGTTAAAAAAAAAACAAAAGAAAACCCTATCTGTTAAAAGCTCAACGGGGAAAATAGTTTTGACCCTGAAAAAATAAAAATCACTTTCAGAGATTTTTACAAAAACCCTTTTCTCCCCCCCGATTAACCCTCAGATAATGAGATCTATTTCTAGCAGGATAATACTTCCCAAATTATCAGATAGCCAAGCTATGTTGGACTATTAACATCAGATGAACTTCAGGGGCTCTTAACTCCATCCTAATAGAAAGGCCCCGGGCCCGATGGGTTTCCAGCAGAGTTCTCAAAAATTTGGGTTTTCCCCAAAATTTTTCAAAAAATGAAAAAGAAAATGGTAACACAAAAACATAATTCAGCCCTTTTCTCCTGTTAAAAAAGGCAAAGATCCTTTTTTCCTCCCGCTTTTAAAAATTTTTCTTATTAATTTGTAAAATAATTTTAAAACCCCTTAAAAAAATTAGAAGGTAACCCCTTTCAAAAAAATCCCACCAAGCGGTTTCTGGGGGGGAACATCCACAAATTCACATAGATTACTCAACAATAGCTTTTTTTATAGCAAAAAATGGAAACCAGTATTTTATCTCTCAATGCAGAAAAGGCTTTTTATGGTTAAGGAAGTTCTTTTTCAACTTTTCAAAAATTTTGGTTTTGGGAAAATTCTTCATAAACGGGTTAAAAATATTATATAGTTCAAACAGCATGCATCGGACAAAAAGAAAAAATGAAATTTGTCTTAAAAGGGAAGCAGGGATCCCCCTCCCCCTTTTCTATCTTTTTTGAACCACCCAGCAATCAGGCAAAATCGTTATTAAAGGCATAAAGTGTAAAAACATAGCATAAAATCAGTCTTTATGCAGATGGGTGTTACTTTTTTTTCAGAATTCCAACCCCCCTCCCCGGGGGAAATTTAACTAATAAAATCCTTTTCAAGGTTTCAGATTATTCAATAAACGGTTAAAATCAATTTTTCCCAAATTTATTTTTTTTTTCCCTTTAAAGCACAATGGGGTCGGGGAAAAATTTTTTATGGGCATTCATGTCTCTCCCCCGGCGAGATCAACTAAACTAAAATACATCCCCCTATTAAAAAAAGTGGAAGATGATCTTCTAGATAAATCATAGATATCACTTATGGGGGGTTGCCCAAAATTAAAATAATGGGTTTTTCCCAAAAATCAATTTCTTATTTTTTATGATCCCAAACAAGCCATCATCTGATTGGTTTAGTCCTGGAATTCATCACTAAATTCCCTTTTGGAGGGAAAAACCCCCCGTTAGCTTAAAAAAATAAGAAGCCAAAAATAGAGGGGTGGATCTCCCAACTTCATCATTATTTCTTAACCAAGGGCCCAAAAACCAAATGGTTTACAACATAACCGCTGGGAGTCCCGGTTAGTTAGAACAGACACTTTGCAATCTATAAAACTTTTGGACCTCCCCTTTTTTAGCTCAAAAATAAAAAACATAAGCTTTAAAAGTATTAATATCGTACCTCACTGGCATGGTGGGAATACTTTCTCTTACTAAATTTCGGGCCACCCATCTGGTAATCCCGACATATTGCAAAACAATAAAATGATGAACCCCCCTACTGGAAAAGTAAAGAATTCAAAATGGAAAAAATTTGAAAGGATTTTATTCCCTTTAAAGAATAGTCTCCCAATTTGGGATGAAAAATTTTTTTAGAATATCTCCCAAAATTTAAAACAAATTAAAGAAAATTTTAAACAAAAAAAGTAGAATTACAAAAAAACCATCAAGGATAGAAATTCTTTAAACTCAAACACCCCCAAAATTTCTTTAAAAATATAAAAAATTGCCAAAATAGATATAAAAAGCAATTCCCATAGGCAAATGGGAGGGGATCTTTGTTAGCTTTGATCAGCTTTCTGGTCCCAAACTTTTTAAAAAAATTTTAAAAAATCAAACCCAATTTACAATTTTCCAAAAAATTTTACAATGGTAAATATACAGGTCCCGGGGTGTTCAGGATGGGTTTTTCCCTCGCCCTCCCAAATACGAAAAACATTTGCAGTTATATCCCGCACTGTGGGCTGTCCACCTGTTCAGGGGTTCTGGTATAGGTATTTAAGACCTGTCAAAATGTCCTGTAATCCCAACCCCCCCATTTTGCTTGCTGGGGAACCTGGGATGTCATTAAAAAAAAAATTTTGGGTTCCGTGGGTTTTCCCCCCATATGCTTAAAAAAAATATCCTCATAAATAAAAAAAAAATAATCTTTGCTCCAGTATAGATATCTTTTTTTGGGTCATATTACGAGACACCTCTGCCTCCCTTCAAATCAATTCTCTGGGGCCTTTTTGGTTTCACATGCGTGATGGAGGTCTGATATGGTCCCCGGGGGTCTGTGGTTTATGTGGTGGGAGTCAGCTTGGGTTCTGGAGGGTTCCGGGGGGGGTTCCCAGGGGTCTTGGCTGGGGGTGCTGCCCGACTCGGGGGTGCTTGGGGGTTTCCTGGGGGGGGGGGGTGGTTTGTGTGTGGGGCCTTGGGGGCTTGGCGGTGGCTTTTTGCCTGTGGCTGCAATGCCCTGGGGTTTGGGCTGGGTGTGGGCCTGGTGGCTTGGGGGTTGGGGGGGTCCCGGATGGGGTGGGGCCTTGGGTTGGTCCCGGGTGCAGCTGCGGGAAAAACTGCGGCAGTTCCCCCGGGGGGGGATGTCGGGGGGGGGATCCAGCACCTGGGGTTTTTTTTCTTCAATCTGAATGTTGAGTAAAAGTGGGGATGGGGGAAATATTCTTTGGGGGGGGAGGGGGTTTTGGGGGCCTCAGACTCCGTGGGGCTCGGGTGCTGCTTTGGGGGCCTGGCTAGATGGGCTGGGGCCTCTGTGCCCCGGGTGGATTTTGGGGGCGGGGTGTTTTGGGGGCCCGTGGGGGGCTCCCGGAGGGCTCAGGCCCCTGGTTTCCCCCCCATCCCCGAACACCTCCCCTTCCCACATCAACCCCAGCACATGGGGCCGGGGGGTAAGTCAGGGGGCGGGTATGGATCCCATTTTTGCAGTCCCGTGGGTACCCCCAATTTTTTTGCACATTTAAAAACTTCCAAAAACATTCCACACAAATGCACCAGGGCCTTGGGGGGGGGGAAATTTCAGCCTCCTCCGTGGGGCCCACTTAATTTTTTAAAATGCCCCGTCGGGGGTTTTTGGGTGGGGGGGAGGGCTTGTTTATCAGCTTTTGGCCCCTTACCCCCCCCCAAAAAAAAATCATTTTCAACACCATCAACAACATTAGACGGGGGAGGGGGGGTTTGCCTCGTCTGTTGCTGCCGGGGGTGGAGGCTAGGGTGGGGGGGGGGGCTGGCCGTCCCTTGGTCTGGGTGGTGGGTTGCTTTTCTCTCGTTGGCGGGGGGCCTGTTTTTTACCCCCGAGAAAGGGGCTAGCTCTGGCGTCCGGGGGAAAGGTTGCCCCCCGGTACAGAGCACGGACCAGAGTTAGTGGTGTTAGGGGGGGTGAATGGGTGTCCTTGTACATCCTTTTTAAAATCTTTGGGGTTTTATTTTTGTGTGGGGGCATGAGGGGGGAAATGTATGAACTGTGTTTGTTTTCTTATATGTCAGGTGGGGGGTTTGGGCTCCTCCCTCTCCTGGGACATCGGGATCTCCACTTTACCCTCCCCCCGCCAGCATCTGCTGGGTCCTTGGGGGTGGGTAGCCCTTGGGTCCTGGGCTGCTGGGTTGGGCCCCACCGCCGGGGTGGGGTCGGGCCTGAGGGGTGTTTATATCTCGGGGGCTCTGCCCCGGGTGTGGGTTTGACCCGGGGTGATCCTCTGCGCCCTCGGGGGGGTTTGGGGGCTTTTCTGGTCTCCGGGTCTGGGGTGACCTTTGGATCTCTGGGGGGAGGTCGGGCCCCTTTACACTCACTATTGGATGCTCTTAAGCCTTTCACCGCGTCGTCCCCCAAGGGGCTCCTTTATTTCATAATTTTGACTTGGACATCTTCAGCACATGACCTAAGGGTGTGGTTGGCCCTAAATGCCTTAGTAATAATTACTGTATGATTGTCAGCAAACATTTTTACTTTTATATATCTTCATGTAGCTGATGCAGCAATGTTTTTGTCTTGTGTTTTTTTTTTTCTCTGCAGGTCTAGAAGTGGATTCTGGTTCATTTATTGTTTATTCTATACGAAACCACCCCCTTCCCCCTTTTACCTCCAAGAAGGCACACTTGATATTTATGATGAGAAAAGTCCAGGTTAATTGGAAACATGCTTATCTACAGTATATACATGAAAAGACCATGGGCCTTTATCTCATGGCCATATTATCTATTATACAGGAATGCTAATATAGTCATAACTACTCTGTTAACCTTCCTTTCTGTAGAACAGTACTGTAAATACAGTACTTAGATCCAAAGCATGTTCCGAGTTAGAAGCCGTAAGAACCTGTACTGCATGGTGGTGTAAGTCTCTAGAATGATCAAGGATTTACAAGGGTTTTGAGGAAAATGAGGAAAAAGAAAAAGCAAGAGATTCTACTTCTGGAATATGCAGATTACAGTAACATAAATAAAATGTAGTCCATAACTGCTCAAAAGGCTGATAAAACACATTAAAAGATGAATAAATGTCAGAGGCCAAGTTACAATGCAAGGTTATTCCATGGACATTTCCTAGTTTATTGTTCAAATGCATGTTAAGCTCTCACAATAGATGTCCCAAAGTCCAGTGCCTGCATCCTGCTTTGAAGTCTTCAAATTCAATATATTGGAAATAAGGGCATATGCATGAATAATTTTTCTTCTTCAGAACTTATGAGTGAAAACATAGGAGAATTTGAAGTCTCAAATAGGTGAATTCTTCATGCCATGGATTGTACAATATGTTGGCAACCTTTCTTTGAGATTCTGGACCATATTGAAATGATTGCATCACACACTTTCTGCAGATTTTCAGCTGAAATGTAAAATCCCCCTTTCCACATCCCAAAATTTCGACAGATTTGGGGATAAAGGGACGAAGAACTGATGTTCATAACCAGTTTCAATGAGTCTTGACATGGTGTATTATCTTCAAAAAAACCATTGAAAAGGGGGAAATTTTAGGCCATGAAGGGATGATATGGCCCCAAAAAAAATAAATAGGTTATTTGTTCAAAGGATGACTGGTTTTACGGGGCCCAAAAGTCCCCAAAAAAATTCCCCCCCATTACCCACCAGCACTGTTTATATATATAGAAAACCCAATTCTGTTTTTATGTCTGTCTGCTTTTCAGAGAAACACTTAATGGATTTAAATGGTTTTTTTTTCTATAATTTGGAATATTCTGGTTGATTTTGATTTATCTCTTACAAGTATCATATTGGGGTTTGTGGCACTGATGTACTGTTTTTGGAACCGGACAGGGCTGGGCCCGGGTAGGGGAAGCAGTTCCGGGGTGGGGGGGGGCAGGTCATCCTCACTCCCCAGCCACCCATTGGGGTGTGGAGGTTTTTCCTTGTTTAGCAAATTTGATACCTTTTTGTTCAGCAGACATTATCTTCTAGAGTTTAAAGGTAACTTTGATTTTTTTCATACTATGGGGGACAGCTATTATCTACTACTTTGTCATAGATGACACATGGCTAATTTTGGGCAATGGATGGTTCCTTACTTGGGTGGAAGCCTTAAAATAAAGAAAGGGATGGAGGGGTGCCTAAGTGGATTGGTTAGTGGTTTTTCTTATCAGAAGGTTTTGAAAAAGAAGACCAGGGGCCATATTGGGTTGGGTGCCCCCAAAGGTTGCTTCTACCCCCCGGGGCGTTTGTAATTTGGTTCAATGGACAATCATGGGGAACCTTGACTCCCGGGGGGGAGATGAGGGTGGGCCCCCATCACTGAAAATTGACAAATTTGGGGGTCTTGTTACCCCCAGGTTCCCATGAAAAGCAGCTGCCTGCTTCACCGGCGTGGGGCAGGGTGGAGGAAAAAACATAAAAAAAGGAAATATGATAAATCACCCGGGGTTTGGAAAAATGACCTAAATGGCAGAACAAAAAAGGAAATTTTGGGGGCCCTGGCCAGGGAAACTCCTAGCTAAACCCATTGAGAACTTGTGGTTTCCCCAAGAGGGGGTGGGAAAAAAAAACCCAAAAATTCAAAACCCATACTAATTATGCAAGAATGAGACCACATTCAAGTTTGATTGATTACGAATGCCAGGGTGTTTCAGAGGTCTTGAAAAAAACAAAAGGGGAAACACAAATTTGACTTTTGATAAACGTTTAATTGTCAATAAAACCTTTGGACTTATGAAAAGCTTGTAATTATTGTATACCAAGCGCCCGACAAAAAAAATTAAAAAAATTTGGGGCAATACTTTGGGGAAAAAAAGTATTGTGCATTCTCAAAAGTTTTTGGCTGACTGTTTTTAAAGAAATGGAGTTAACAGGAATAGTGGAGGCGTTGAGGTCTGGAAGGCCAAAAAAAATTTTTGAAAAAATTTTTGTTGGATTGTAGAAAAAGGAAAAAAAAAATTTATTTAACCAAAAAGACCTTCGGAAGATTTAGCAAAGTGGTGGTGCACCGTCTGCTGGCAGAAACCCCCCCAAAAAGACCTTATAACAGGTCGCAGAAGAAAACCTATCCCGCCCATCCCAAAAATTCAATCCATGAATTTTACAATTTAACTCCCAAAAAAGCCTGATGCATTTTGAAAAAAACCTGTGGACTGATGAATTAAATATAACTTTTTGGGCACAAATGTGCAAAGGTACATTTGGAGAAAAAAGGATGCCGAAAACCAGAGAAGAACATGTCTCTAGCTATTACATATGGGGTGGATGATCATGTTTTGGTTTGTGTTGCAGCCAGTGGCACAAGGAACATCCCATTAATAGAGGGAAGAATGGATTCAAATAATCAGCAAATTCTGGAAGTAAACATCACACCATCTGTAAAATTTTCAGTTAAGAAGAGGAGGGGTCCTACAACAAGACAATGATCTAAAGCACACCTCAAACTCTTCAATGGAATACCTCAAGAGGCCAAGCTGATGGATCTGCCTTGCCCCTCACAGTCCACTAACCTAAAAGTCGAAAATCAGTGGATAGATCTCAAAGGAGAAAAGATGCAGATGGTTCAAGACTCTTGAAATTAGAAGCCTTGAAGGAAAAATGGGCACAAATACCCCATTTGAGAACTGGAAGACTCTCAGCTGGCTACAAAAGCATTTACTAGCTGTGATACCTGACGGTGTTGGTCCAGGCTTTTGCTTTTAGGTCCTTAACATTTTTTTTGCCATTTTGTACAAGTGAATGATGGAAATAAAAATGTAATCTTGCTTAAAATATTAAAGAAATATGTCAAGTTCAACTTTATACACTTTTGGTGATCATCTTCTGCTCACTTAACTATTCACAGTAACAGGAATTTTAAGCAAGGCCAAACTTTGCATGCACTGTACATGCAAAATCCATGAATCATTAAAATTTATGAAAGTTGTTAACAATAATAAATAATAATAATACATACTTAATGTAAGACTACAGTAGATGCAAACTCTTCCCAGAAATGCTTTGTAGATTCAAACCCTTATGTCTCCTTGTTATTAATTTAAGTCATAATAGGGCAAAACATCTTAACTTTATATTTAGTAATTTTATAAATAAAACTTTTTACCTGTCCCTAGACATATTTCCAACAAATCTATGAAAAAGTTCAAACTCTGTCTATCTCTTGGTGGGCTCCTACACTACTTGCACGATTACTCCTCATCTAGGCAGATTTACAGCTCTCATAGTATTTCCATTTGTTAATGGCTGATTTCACTGGACTCAAGAGTATTGAGTGAGTTGAATATTTTCTTTTTCACCCCTGACTTGTGCTTTTCAGTCGCCTTTCCTGGAGTTGTTTGGAGTGTTCTTTGGTCTTCATTGTGTAGGATGAACACACAAGATGAACTTTCAGATAAGGTGTATTTAGACTGGACTACCCTTGATCACTGAATGGTTATATCTAGTAATTTGACTTCTAAAATGAACTTGCTATATTAGCAATGATTTAGGTGTATTGTAATACACTTATGAAGCTGTATTTCATATTTGTAATTAATTTATTATCACTTTGTAGAAATCTGTTTTCACTTTCACACTAAAGAATCACTTCCCTGCTGCTCAGTATAAAAAAAATAAAATTAAACCATAGTGATTCAGTGCTGCATTACAGTAAAATGTGGAACCTTGATGACTACTTGTTATATGCAATGCATGAGTTATTACATTTGTGTTGTAGAGTAAAGTAAAGCTTAATTTAGGCATGCTGTTATTCCATGACTGACTGCTTCTGTCCATAGAACCTAAATGGTGTCCCACCCCATGAAGTACCAAGCTGTGTGCAGCACAACTCCTACACTTCCGTGCTTTGTACTTTAATTTTGCTCTATTGTTTAAATTTTTCATTTTTTTAAATGTATGTTTCAGAACTATTTCTAAACGTCAGAAAACTGTATGCTTTATCTCATTTCTAATTTGAAAATGGGTCTTTTAAGTCCCTCTTTACTGGGACTTGTTCTTACCACAACTAAGCTTATTATCACACTTTTCTCACAGTTATAGTAAGAAGGTTCTATCTCTTACTAACTTATAGGGAAAAAACTATACCATAAGTTATGACTATGAAAGAAATATATGTTCTATTTAAATTACAAACATTAATATAGAGTTTAACTAAATTTTAACTTTCTAAGATTGGCTCTTACACTTATTATTTTTCATTTCGGTACAAATGCCTTTCTATACGCTCCAGCCAATCAAGATCCGAGCCTAATATAAAAATACACCTGACTCAAACATTCCACAGTTCTTATTGAACTGCAAGAAACACACAAACAAATTTTAATGGCTGACAAAGACACAAAATACAGTTAAATATTGCCAGATGTTAGATAATGGCTTCCTTGACTCAAAGGAGCTGGCTAATTACATGGCAGTTTAATTAGCACTAAAAGTCTAGTTGAAAGCCCTACTGTATCTTATTGATTTTGAATGGCTTTTCTCTGTATTCTGGAACTGCCAGCTTTCTGTTTCTTTTCCTCGCTCGCTGCCCCATTTTAAATAAACCATTGGTTGCCACAAGGCTACCATGGGAAACCAGCTTTTTCAAGGTGGCTATGCATTTGTGTCACATTCCGTATGAAGCAGTCTTAATTTATTGTTACATATTTAATTATTGTTTTCGCTTTCTTTAATAAAATACCATGCACTTGTTATGTTTTATTTTTTGGACCTCTAGATTCGGTATAGGTTGAACAACTACCTATAACCCAACGCACCCCACCCAGTTTACACCTGTTTACTGCCAGACATGGCTAATGACTGCTAAAACACTCCTGCATCTCATAGGGAGAGAATCTTCTAGAAAGTGTAAGTGTGTTATGTTGAAATAAAATGGCAGGATGCCAGTAACCTCTGAATCTCCAAATGCTCAAGAACAACAAAATCTCTTAGAAGTGCTCCCATACTCCAGCAACACTTTCAAAAATTTGCATGTTTTGTTACTAAGATTCCCAGTCCAGTTCTGAAGACAACATTGGGTCCTGGTTACCTAATGGAGTGTTTGTGTTGAAAAGAGATCCTGCCAAGTTCACTGTCACAAATATAGAAACTGCCTAATCCTTTTACGCCTTTTTTACACTGTGATGGCGCCACGCCACACCTGACCAGGACGCCAACAAGAGTGGAAAGTCCAGGGAGAGGGCATTGGTCAGGCAATACCTCCCTGAACACTAGAGGGCAGCCCTCCTGGGCAGCTGTGCACCACAGATTCCTGCAGGGCATGTCGGGAGCTGGAGTTTGGTGAAGCCCTCTGGGTCCAGGGGCAGGGAGCTGCAGTGCAGCTGGGAGTGATTCCAGGTAATACTAATGAGCTACCTGGAACACTCCTGGGACCGCATAAGAGGAATGGCCAGAGTCAGGAGGAAGAAGACAAAGCCTGAGGAGGAGTGGAGGCAGATGGACTGAACCGTATGTTGCGGTGTTGGTGATTTGTCACACTTTAAAACTGTAAATAAACCAGGTGTTGAGTATGAACCTGTGTGTCCAGGTTAGGGCGGCTGTACTCCTGCAGGTGGCTTCACAACAGCAAGGGAAGTATCATAGGTGAGCCTGTTCTTCAGACTTGAAAAATCCCCTTTTGGATTTCTCCCCAAGATTCTTTAGAAATTGTTTTCTTAAATAAGGTAAACTAAAATTAAAGTGAGAAAATAATTGTTTTCAGATATAAAATAATGGGTTTATATCATAAATTAAATTAACACACCTATACTTCTTCACAATGGATAAAGATGACAATCTACCTTAAATGGGGCCCCAAGAACAAATCTATGTGTAACTGGAAAAATGAAAATTCCATAAAAGATGGTCATAAAGCTGAAGTAAATAACGTCTCCAAGTTAGCAAGGTGGCAGCATTGCCCCTTATAGTTACTCCGATTTTGCTTATATTAAAGAAAACAATAACTCCATTATAATATATTGTCACAGTTTGCTAGCCCCGTCAGGCAAAATATCTGTTTTAATGTCAAAGTTTGAAGACTTCCAGATTCCTAAAAAAAGCTTCTGTCTCCAAGGAAGGCAACAAATTACCATAAAGGACACAACTCAGAAGGATAACTGGGTGTTTCTGGAAAAAGATAACTGATTCCCCAGGACAGAAGTTTCTCTATGAATGGCAAAACTCCTGATCACAACATTTTAACAGGACACCTGACTCTAATAACTGGATGGACGGTGATTGAAACGTCTCAGCCCAAAAGTGCTCTACCATGGTGAGAATAATATGAAAACAACTATTTGTAGTTCCGGGTGACCATAACTGAATTAGCGGTACTACTTGTATGTAAAGATATCCATACGCAATGGTATTAATCCCCTTTCTCTGGGGCCCTTTTCACAGAATTCTTAGTCACCTTCCACAGGATTTAGGCTAGTTTTCTATTTTAAAGTTCTCCAAAAACAAAGCAAATAAGATTACAAAGCATCAGGTCAAGATTTTGATTCATAGAAAGACTACGATTAAATGATTGGACCAAATATCATTATTAAGGCTTCTGTGGAAAAGAAAATGTTACAGAATCTACTATTCCTTTAGAAGATTTCTTTTTCTCCTTGACACTCTTAAGTGCAAAAGTTCAAATGAAATATTACTTAATGGTTTTAAAAATTTTCAATACTGGCCTCAAAACAATATTTGTTAAAGAGGCATTAGTGCTTACATGGGTTTTGAACTAAATACTGCATTAGAATTGTGACAGAGTTAACTTATCTGGGTCCAGGATTCAGCCGCTTTATTTATATACTAGCTGTACCCCATGGCTGAGCCTAAGTATTAGTTTAATGGGACAAACTTTAAAATTCAAAAAAAAAAATTTAAACAATATAATTCTGGCCAAGGGGAAAGGGTGTAGGTGCTCTAACATCAAACATTGCACTGTATCTGATCATGTTCAGCTCTGACGGGGGAGTGTCCCTCAAAGCAGGAGAAAAGGACATGGCCATGATATCTCTGGCAAAAAGCTACCTCTAAAACACACGAGTTCTGATACTCTCAAAAACTCAAATTTACTCCTTAACAATCTGGAAAGATAAGTCTGTTTAACAAACAGGTATCATAGGTGAGAGGCAATGCACTCCAACACGGCGAGACTAGACCAACTCAAACAGACGCTGGCGAGTGAATGAGGAAGGCCCGCCCCTGCCTCGGCCTACAGCCACTTGTTGATTTGCATAAATACATCGTCTCGAACCATGGCACATAGCGGATGAGAGAAGTCGAAATCAACTGGAAAGTTCTAGCAAATTATAGAAAACAACCAGATCTAAATCTGTTAAGTAATTCTCTTGTGAAAAGCAGACAGACATACAGACAGAACCCACTTTCAGCAAGCAGCTATGGGCCAAGGGTAACCTACTTTTAAAAAATTTCCTCATGGTTCAGAGATTTCATGATGAATGAGTTAGTGGTATTTTATTTTTTATCTATATATAGTTTAAAAACAGAACAATATGATGTATAATCATTTTCATATCTTAAATACATTTAGTGAACTCAATTGTAGTATTACCATGATGTTTTTAATTTCAGTTGTTGACTGCTATAGCTTGTAGTACAAGGGACGCTCAAAAGTTTCCACATTTTTAAAACTTGATTCATTAAGAATTTCAAAACAAATTGCATCACTTTTTCTACATAGTCATCTTGCTTACCATGCAATTTCACCAGCCCCTGCATATTTTTTAATGCCCAATTCTACTCCTCCCACCTTCACCGCTTCCAACAAAAATACAAAAGTGGGAAATTTTTTGAACATCCTTCATAGTTTTCACTATCTGGCTGTTTTGTTAATGAAAGAAATAATTGATTGCATCCATCTCCATTTTGAACAGCCAGGTGTTCCATCTGTGCTGTAAACAAGAGTATGGCTACAGCCAGTATGTTTTGGGTACATGACAACCCTTGAAACCTGTTAAAAGTCTCAGTAAGGACTAGGGAATGAAGCACAGGGTATGACTAATGCCAAAATAATGAAATGCTGTATAAGCAGAATTTGGGTAGTAGCACCAGTTGTGACCAACAGAAGTAGGGCAATAAAAGTCCCTCTGTTAACAAAGGATGGGAGGAAGGCCATGTTGCAGTGCAGTTGACAAGGATGTAGTCAGGGCAGGAGGTGAGGAATCTCGTTTTGCATCATAAAAAGTAAAAAACAAAAAGAAATAAAAAAAATTTTGTCCACGGGTCTTGTTATAAATTTGTTTTCGTATGATTCAAAATTGTGAATTTTATAGTCAAAATCGCGGGAATTTAGAGCCTGTTCAAATACTGAGGAGAAATGCGGGGGGGTAGCAAAAAGCCCCACCTCACCTCCCACACACACAGGGTTGATTCATAAAATTTGGGGCATCCCTGTTGCTGTTCCCTCTGATGTCCCCAAATTAATTTTTTGGCCCGTTTATTATACCCCTGACTTTCCAAGTCTGGTTATATTTTTTAATGAATGTGGGGGACATATTTAGTCCTGCTGATGGGACATAAAACCGCAATGAAAGGCACAAGATGAGAGCAGTCCCTGTCAACTGAAGGAGGCGGATGTGAGCCCAAAAAGGGTGTGTGTTGTTTTTTCATGAAGAGGGTTTCCCCCAAAGTTGCAATAAAAAGTAAATGACTGGGGTCCGTTTATTTTTATTTTTTTTTCCACTGACTGCCAAAATGGAAGATTAAGTTTTTTAAAAACTAAAGGAAAAAAGGAGGATTTTTACAAGAAGGTGACGGAGATTTTGTGAAGAAGGATAGGCAGGATGTCATTTACAAATTAAGGTAAGACCATAATTTTTAAATTTATAAGAAATTGGGATCGGGGTAAGAAAAAACAACCAATATTTAAAAAAAAATTTTTACCTTAAAAATATTCTTTTGTTTTTTTTATCCCTTTTTTGAATAATTCTATTAAAATTGATTAAAGCAAAGAATACAAAAGCTTAAAAACCCAAATATTTCAATTAAGGTCATATTGAAACCATTTTTTTACACCACTCAATATTTTTTTTATTGAATGAGGAATTGTGGAATTGCAGCAGCAAATTTAAACACAGGGGGGGTGCAGAGCAAATGTCTCTCCTTTCCCCCTAAAACGTAACGTCTTTCACACCCAAAAATTTACCCCACCTATTTTTTGTAAAGAATGCGATGGATATAAAAATAACCAATAGTCAAGTGCATGCTGACAATTGAATAATAAAAACACCTTTTTTGGGTTTTTATATTTGAAATCTGATCTGAAGGAGGCGTCCCGCCAGCCAGAACCTCACATCACGCCCCTACTAAAGGGTACCCCAGTGAAAGGGCCCACCAGTTAGATATTATGGCAGTGCTGGAGTACCCCATTACGGGGCTCTTCCCTATAAATTAGTTTAAGCTTTAAAAACCCATTCTACCAAATAACATTGAGCGGGTTTGGGGAAGGGCTTTTTGGTAGGGGAAAAAAACCCGCATGGAGAAGGTGTAATGGTTTGTTGGAGGAAGGTGAGCAGGAAGTGTTTTTCAGTGTGTGTGTGAATGAGGACCAACCATGCACTGATAGTTCTGTATCGGGTGTATAGATAGGCCCTGTGGACCCATTAGCCTTTATTAATTTTCCCTTTGTTATACCTTTCAATCATGTGGGAGCTTGTTCTCTTCAGACCAAAAATCGTCTTTTCTGTAATTTCCCCTTTCAAAAGTATATACTGTACATGAAGATACTAAGCTCCCGTTAATAAGAAACTGTATTGCATGGTTTGAATGTTAGTGTTTTCTAGAAATCATGGAAACAAGGACTGATTCAATGAGAGACCCCATTATGTCAATAGCAATTTTGTCTTTTTTGAAAGGAGCAGTTTGCTATGGCTGCAGTCAATAATATTGGCAACTGAAAAATGCACTATTTGTTCATCCACAACTACTATCTTTTCCTACATTAATCAAGAACCATTTGGATGAGTAGTTTTTTACTATATTCCAAATGGGAAAAGTGATACATAAAAAAAAAATATGAAATTCTGTACAGTAGCAGCACAATATCTTGTGAAGAAAGCTGCAGTCCCATATATTGAGACCAAGGACAGTAGACAATAGCAGACAAAAAAGGACTTGCAATAGAAAAAGTTACCACTTGGGATGGAAATGCAGAAGGCAAGACGAATAACTTCATAAATGGTTTTCTTCACTAGAAGAAAAGTAATCCTTGTCACCAGATAACCAAAAACATTTGTTACAGAACTTTACTTAGTTATAATAAAATTGAAACTTAATTATTATTAGCTGAACTTACCTATGACTACATTCGAAACATTTGTGTTTCTTCTGTCCAAGCCTTCTGGTTGTGAAACCAGAGGGTTTTCTGGCATTCGAAAAAAGTTCTGACCCTAAGAAGCTACTTAATAAAACCAAAAAATAAACAGAAAGATTAGTAAGATAATATCACAAAAACATTTTGACAAGGACATACATTTTTGACTCACCTTCAGCAGCTATTCAGAACAAAAGTTTGCTTTGAGATCTAATTGGCAGGAAAACAATGTATATGTATTATGACTAAACAGTTAGGGTTTAATACTGCGATAAAGAGCGTGAATACTTGACTTACAGTTTTCATCTCTTCTCTGTAGTTAGCATTTGTTTGCTCAGAGATTGATGCGCTTGCTGCTTCCTGAGAAGCTCTTCTTTTCTTCACCCTAGCGGCCCGCTTTTTCTCTTCTTCCGTCGCATCTTTTTTCATTAAAACCGATTAAGCAGTTTTTTTGTTGCAATTACTTAGTACGTTTTTTTTAATTTTTTACTTAGCTGGCACTTATGCTCAATCTGCCTCAAGGATGATTTAAGATATGAAGAGGTCGGGGTGACGGCAAAGGGGGTAGTGATGAGAACGGCCCTACCGATTGCACATGGCCCTCTGCCGCGAGGGTGCCAATTGTGATTCTAAAAATAAAAAGAGTAATAAAAACATCACCCAAGCGGATAGTAGAGGTCACTTAGTATATGTGTACCAAATTTCAGGTCAAACGTTTATAGCTACAGGTGATTTAAAACCTGACAGACAAGCGAACAGCAACGGTAGGTAATGTAAGAAGGGTGATTCTAGTAATGGCCCATATACAGAAAATGTAACTCAGCATTTCTCAACCTTTAAGTATTTGCACCGAGTTTTCACAAACAGTTTTAATTATCCCAACATTTTTTAAACCCTAATAAAATGTATTTTCCCATATTTTGCTGCCAAAAACGCTATGAGTTTTATTATACCTACTTAACTTTTATCTACATTTATCTAACTCTGTATTTATTTTTTTTGTATCAGAATGTAGTTTGTAAATTGTTTTGGTTTCAATAGATGCATTTTTCATATTTTCGATTTTGTTTTCTTTTTTTAACATCTTTGCGCCCCCTTTTTTGTTACTTTAGGGGGGCCCACAGGTTGAGAACCACCGATGTAACTGTTACTTAGAGCAGGTTTTCATTGTCAGGATCTCCATTTCTTTCCATCTGCCTCCCCCAATGTGAAGCCATTAAAAGGGAAAAATTGGGAGTTTGTCAAGGGAGCCGAATGAACGGTTTTTTTAAAAA
>NW_024385862.1:0-5000 GCF_016835505.1 Polypterus senegalus
CATCCAACAGGACTTGCATTGCACTGGCCTCATTATTAAAATTTGACTTGGGATTACTAAGCTGCCTTAACTTAAAATTAAATTTCTTCTTCTTTCAGCTGCTCCTTAACTTAAATGGTAACACTAAGATCTGCTACAGATATTTTACACCTTTTCCCCTTAAGCTCCTGTACTGTTCTCCCTCTCAGCTGCCTGCTATTTGCCTTTCTATGAGGTTAACTTTACTTTTCTCTGTCTCTTCTAACTTTGCGCTCTTCTTACTTATAAGCTCTTCACTCGCACTGTTTGTATTCCCCCGTATTAATGAACCAATACGCTGTCGCCCACTTAACTGTTCTGCCTCTGGACCGCTAAGGACTGTTTAATCTAAAATAAACAAATAAATAAAACTTTACTACCTTATTTGCTCCTACTGCTCCTTGTGCCTGATCGGTGTCTTAACGCAGGCCGCTTACCTGCGCACTACTGAGTTTCCGCCTTTCACTGCTTTGAAGTCAGCCGCGACCTTTTTTTCTTTTCCTTTAAACTAAGGAATCGCTGTTACGACGACGCGGTTATTTATTTACAAATGCCGATATCAGTTACTGCTGCTTTCTACCCTGTCGCCTCGATGCTAATTCAAATACAGATAACAAGAAAAAGAACAAGTACAAGTACAAATAACTTTTCCAAGCGCATTTAATTCACAATTTTATTGCCAGCTTTCTTACAAGTGGGGTCATTTTTGCTAAATCGCTTGTAATTCGACCTCTCAAATTAGAATCATTGCTGTTATTGAACTATCTGGAGTATAAACACATGTTTGGTCTCTTTGTAAAGGTAACATTCTCTAGTTTCACCCTTAGTAGTCAGAATCACTGTAGGTGTGACTGATCAAAAGTTATGCACATTAGAACTCACAGAAAAAATGAATTGTTTTGTTCTCGCCTAAGTTTTTTTGTGAAAATAAAGGCCTCTATAGCTGCAGTAGGTAGGTGGGGACAGAAACACACTATGTACCAACAGAATAACTTGTTGACTACTCACATTTCAAATTTGAAAAGAATACCTGTAAAAATGACATTTTTACACCAGTTTTTATGTGGGCATGTCCAGGTGCTTTTTAGAGGGACCTATGGTTTATCCATTATCCACATTTTGGAACGTATGGAAAAAGTGTAATAACTTTTGAATGCTTCAACCCACAGATATCAATGAGGGCTCTACTGAAAGCTTACACCTAAAGGAATCTATATCTACACACAGTGTCACTCTATTAGTTATGGAAATTCATATTCCATAATAAAAACAATAAAAAATACACATTTCAATATAAAAGTCAAAACAAGTCTTATGGGCCAAAATAAAATATATATTTTATATTTTATTTTTTTAATAAAATGCACACAAACTATATACATTTTTTACAAACTGTTACAACACAGCTCAGCGTTTTTCCATGTGCCACTGATTGTAGCAATCCCTAGCAGGCAGAAAGCACAAGGGCGTGTCACATGTCGCTCTCTGCCTCAGACTTCTCCTGGTCTGATTCATCACTGTCACGCCGCGTACATGCTTCTAATACTTAATCGAGAGTGTATTTACGTTTATCTGTACGTTTATCCATATTTAAAATGCGAAAAAACTTGGCGAAATCACAATAAACAACCACGCACCAAGTCTGCAGACTGGCACAAATTCCAGCTTCGCGCAGCTCCCTTCGGTTTTGTTTACAAGTTGGTATGGCAATTTACATATCGGCGTGCTCAGCTGCTCATTGGCTGTAAGTTTGGAGTGTCACTTACAGCGTCCAATCAAACTGGTAGATTCTACCAGGGTTTGGAGTTGTGCGTCATCGTTCAGCTATCTGTGGCACTCGTTGGCTATACGAGGTGCCAGTCACCACCCAGACCCCTCGTAATTGGCCAACTTAGGTGTCAATCAGAAGCTAACACTTCCGTGTAACATGCTTTAGCATGGTTATTGCTGACAGAAACAACTTACGTCTGATATGATCAATAGAATTGAAAAAAAATATCGGAGCTAGTCTCAAGTTAAGAAACGTTTTCTGGAGTTTTTGTCCCTTTGAGGATCTATCGTGTGTTTTAGACCTAATTGTTTTACTGGATTATATTTCCTGGAGCCTTATGGACAGAATGAGACCAATATTGCTCGGAAATATTGATGTTTGACTTGCAGAGAGCCTTCAAAGGTAGGAAAAGTCAACTCTTAAAAGTATTTTTATTATTTACCTCTCTGTAAAAAAGGATTTAGTGTCAGTGCTGTGGTTGTTGTGTGTCAAAATGGTTTATATCATCGGAAAGACGAGACTCTGAGGTTTCATTTGGTGTGTAGTATGTCGAGGTGCATGACAGAGGGGCATGCACACATGGCTGTGACGTCGCCCAAGTGTATTTATGTACCGGGACCGGTACAGGTGAACGTTAAGTGGTTTTAACGTTGTCTCTTCCCTGTTACATAAACCTGAGAGTGTCAAGTATGTGATTTGTAATATTTTGTAATCATAATACAGCTAAAAAAAAACCTGAATACGAGATCCACAGGCATGCTGTTGGTTTGTTGAGAACAGACATGAATGCTATAAAATATTTGGCACACAAAGAACAGAGGCTGTCCTGCAGGCAGAAGGGGGTACAATGGAATATTAGGAATACATAAAAAAATCAAACAGATAAATAGTAATGAAAGTAAAAAAAAACAAATTTATAGGATTGTGTATTATAGAAGTGAAGATTTAACTGTGAGAATTAATTCAAAGTTTATAATTGTAATACATTTATAGCCCATTTTAGTGTGACTTGTTAAATGTCATCATTCATTTGGACATTCGAGTAAGCAACAACAGTCAAATGTTTGTTTTAATTTTACTGACTTAATTAAGTATGGCCCACACTGACGTCTACCTCAATCCATTAAAATTAGGCGGACACAAATTTGTATTCATATGTTCATGGAAATTTTCTTTACATGTTGTTTAGTAACAATAAAAATCTCATATCTAAACTTTTATGATCATTATTTGTCAAAACCACTAATCACAAATGACAGCGGTATAAATGCACCCTAGTCTTAATAATGCACAGTCCTGGCACTACCATCGCAGATGTACTTTATGAATATACACTCCGTCTCTTACAGTCACTTTATCTTACACGTCCACCTTTAGAAGTGACTTACACCCTTCTTTTAAAATATCTGGCAACTGTCTGAAGTAGAACTTAAATGACAAATAACACAGATTGGCGATTTGCTGGATAAAAACGTGATTGACTGAGACGTTTTAATTTGTGATTGGCTAATTAGTGCCTGACGTACAAAAATTCAATATATGATTGGCTGAAGTCGAAAATGATATGTCACGCCCACTTTATTCCGGTCTGCAGCAATATCTACATGAATATGACTGGCAGATAAACTGCTGCTTCGCTGATACACTGATCTGGGTTTGATTTATGGGCCTGGTTGAGCTCTGTGTGAAGATTTACCAGAAAATAATAATAATAAATAATCATCATCATCATCATTGGAGCTGCCTTTAGAGGTACTGTACATAAATAGAAACACATGTTCTTTATTTTTAATGTAACTGTTAATTGTTGCACAAACTATTTCTAGTTTATAGCACACACAAAATCAAGAATCAAAATACAGAACAGAAATTCAATTAAACTAATAGTTCATAGATGAAGGACATTTAACAGCCACACACCATCTGCAGGTAAAAGTGAGTGTCCTGAAATATCCAAAAAAAAAAAAAGGTGCTAATCACATGAACACTGCCATCTACTGGGCGGATGGAGGATCATTTATACAACAGACAATTCTTAACAGTTATCTCTTTTGAATAAAGCAATACAAGTTAATAATACTGAAACTCAACAAACTGGCAGACCAATCATTACTGGTTTCGGCCTTGCACCCTTTACTGCCAAGATTGGCTCCAGTCTCTTGTGATCTTGAATTGAATTCAGTGAGATAGAGAATGATGATGATGATGATGATTATTAAATTCATCATTTTCATCAAATTCTTCCGATGTTATAAGATGAGCTCCAGCCATCACAGGCCTTCACTGGTGTAGGTGGGTTTGTGGTGGTTGACAGAAAAGTTGGGTTTCAACACAAAGTTTAATGTGACGTTTCTGTGCATCGTTCAGTGTTTCATGGTAGAAGTACTCCGAGTTTCACTGTTGTGGTCATGTTGATTGGTGTTTGTTGTGGGAAATGTGTGGTCATCTAATGACTTCCTCACTCTCAGTATCCGACCAGGGGCCTCATGTATAAACAGTGCGTATGCACAGAAATGTTGCGTAAGAACTTTTCCACGTTCAAATCGCGATGTATAAAACCTACACTTGGCGTAAAGCCACGCACTTTTCCATGGTACCTCATGCCTTGTCGTACGCAAGTTCTCCGCTCGGTTTGCAAACTGGCGGCACCCAGCAGCAAAGCAGTGCTACTGTTCTTGTGTGGTTACTCATTATTTTCATGACGCGGCTTTATAAATACACAGAAACTAACTGCATATTGTTTATTAGTGTAATGCATCTGATTGTAATTAACTTGTAACAATATAATGGTCCAGGGAACAGCCATAGTATTCCAAATGCCATAACTGCTTTAGCGTTGTTACTCTCACTTCTTCTTCTTCTTCTTCTTCTTTCAGCTCCTCCCGTTAGGAGTTGCCACAGCGGATCATCTTTTTCCATATTACTCTCACTGCACGACTCGGAGTATTTATATAACTGTATCTGAGTGTGAATCACAGCAGCAGCTGATCGGAAAGAGAATTATCAGTATACAGCTTTAAGGACACGCTACCTCAGCCACTGCAAAATGTTTTAAAGCCTTTCCTGTACAAACCTCGCGGTTCAGAAACAGTTTAATCCCAAGAACTTTAAATGCACTCAATCAATTGCTCCTTGTAGAACGGTTTGTACTTATAAGTACAATCACCACACTGTAAACTTGCACTACAGTTATAATATCTCACAACCTGGG
>NW_024385863.1:0-10457 GCF_016835505.1 Polypterus senegalus
GTCTAAACTTCTTTATTTTGCCAAAAGTGGAAGGAACAAAGAGTGGAACAAAGTAGTAAAAAGGGTGGACATTGGGACTTTAGGACCTTCAGAACTTAACTTGTGTAACTTTGGGAAAATTTGGTAAATAGGATGGGTGACCCAAGGTTGTTTTAATGTCCTTTACGTATTTAATGTTGTTATTGCACCTGTAAATTTACAGTAAATTACTGGCTACTGAGTTGCATTACACAGTTGGCATGTAAAAATACAGTAGATTAATGTAAATTGAAAATGGTTAATTATGTAATTCAACAGTAACATACTGCTACATCACAGTAATTTTCTTGCCCAGTTTACTGTGAAGTCACAGTGTGGTATGGTAATTTTATTGTAATGTACTGTAATATGATACAGTAAAATACTGTAAAAGTAATGCAACTAGTAGCCAGTAATTTACTGTAAATTTACAGTGAAATTTTTTACAGTGTGTTTACTAACGGCAGTTAGATGTCTGGACAGCCTGGTAGACAAAAAGGGAGATTAAGAAAATGCAAATTGACTTGTGGATCCGTTAGAGGCGACCTCGATGGCGAATCCCAGGTAGCTGTATTATTGCGCGGTACAGCGGGCGAGGATGACGGATGAGGCAGGCCTTATGCATAGCAAGATAAATACCTGGCAAAAAATTTGCGAGCAGCTAGTAGTCCCGTAGCAATGTATAAAGAATCCCATATAGATTAAACACGATGCTCAGTGTTAAAGTGTGTGGTGGCGCAGTAGTTAGCACTTATGCCATGATTCGAAGTTTATTTGTGATTTATATTGAAGCTTACATGTTGTTTGTTTTGAGTTAATATTCTCAATGACAGTTTAGTCTTTTGATGGAGTGCCGTCTTGCTGTAGTATCGAACCTCGCGATTTCTTGATAGTTGGATTTGCCCCAATTAGCGAGGAATGGATCGCCACGAAAGCAATTCCCGTTGTCGCCGAAGTCATTTGCCAATGGAGTCTCCTTGATCTAGAAACCAAGCGCCGTTTGAGCTGAGTAGAATGCGTGTTAGAGTTAACATCCGTTAGCGTCATGAGAGAGCTGTTTATATTATAGTCTGATAAGTAAAGCAGCCTTCAGAAAAATGTAGGTGGATAGCACCAAAAGAATAACAAAGCGTTGAGAAAGAATATAATCGCGAAAAGAAAAAGTGCACTGTATTTAACATCAAAGGTACCTGGCTCGCTAATGTCTGTGTATGTGAATATGTCTGTGCTGAACTTATTCAATGTGTGTGCCTGTATATTATGTGTATGCCTGAGCATTAATTGTTCTCTGTGTGTGTGTAAATATGTTTGTGCTAAAATGTGTGGCCTACCTGTTATTTGTTCTGTGGAAGTCGTGACGTGTGTTTGGGAGTAAGAAAGCAAAAACATGGAGACTTCTGGGTAATGTAGTTCAACTATGATTTGCTGAAGCTGCGTGTGCATATAAAGCGTCAGAGCTCTGAGAAAAAATGGGTTAAAATAAGTAATGAGTAATAAGTGACAAAACAGGTAAAGTTGAATGTGTTAAAACAATGGTTTGGGTGATTTTGTGTATGTTATATAGTGTATTAGAGGGATCCCTATGTGTGTATGTTAAATAGGTTTCAGTGTGCTTAAAAGAATGTGTAAAAATATGTGTGTTGTTTGCAAGAATTAAATAATTGATATTATTGTGAATGTAAATGTTGAATTAAAAGAGCTCTTAATTCTAAATTAAAAAAGATTTGAACAGGTGGTGTAAAAGGTCTCCAGATTAAGCATATTATATGAGCACCCCTTTTATTTGAGTACTGGCCAGACTCTGATAAAAGGGAGGATTTTAATTAAAATGAGTAAATTTCGATTGAAGGAGACATTCTTTTAGCAAAATGAAGCAGGTTATTGGTAATACTCCTTTCAAAGCCTATGTTGATTAGTGCTGCTTAGAAAACAAAATGTACTGTATATTGGAGAGGCAGAGTACAAGGAAAGCTGTTATAATGTGAGGGTTACTCACATGTGGTAGAGAAGGTAAGTGTAAGTGACAATATGGTGTGCATTTGTTTAGTTAGTGTCAAATGCGACAATTGGTACTGAAGAATGGCATGTGGCAGTATAAAACAGCTAATACCAAACTGTAGGTGAAAGAAAGGGAATAAGGAGGGTTAACTAAGAGAAAAACAGACTGTGCTCTTTGGAGTCAACATTCTGAAAAACGTGTAATAAAACATCTGGAAGATAACAATGAAAGAATGTGCAAGATCAACTGTCTTTGACAGAAGGTTATGGGGAAAGAAAATCAGTGTATATAATTGAAGTAGATTTGAAGTATTTTCTTAGTTTACCTGATAAACAAGTGGGTTCTTCATTCTAAATATGGGTAGAAATGTGCAAATTTCTTAGAGGGCTTTATAGTAAATAAATAAAGACACATTTTGCATTATAGGGCATTTTGATATATTGATTTCTTTCCTCATTTCCTTTGTGTGTAATATTGACATGTTTGTGTGAAATACAGTGGAATACTGGGATCACAACAAAACTAATGGAAGGCTCACTTTTATACATGTATAGAAACTTTAAAAATGAACACCTTGTGTAAAAAGAAAAATGTTTTTAGGACTTTGCATAACTGAACAATGGTTTGTGATTAGATACATGGGGGAAGAAATAAAGAGAATTTACCCGTCTAGATTGTGGATTTCTTTCTTGACTCTGCTTGATATGTTATGTTTAATTTTGTTTAAATTTTACATTTTGAAACCAGTTTAAATCTTGGAACAAATGCAGATAATTTGAATATTATGTCAATATTATTGGGACCAATTTTTGTAATGATTTATTATTGAGTACTTTTCCTTTTGTAATACATTGATTGACTTTATTTTAATAATGACTTGGGACATGTTTTTTAATTGAGTGGAAATTGCAACCGCAGCCAAACTGGAAACAGCTATAAAGGAGGACTTGAACTTTGTGCTTATCAATCTAAATTTTTACTCTGACTGTTTAAAGACAAATTGACTCAGACAAGCACAGACTGGATTGAACTGACCGTTTGTTTCACTGCTAGCAATATTTTTAATAGGGTACCCCAACAAACAGATCTGACATCTTATGACATATTGTTTTTGGATCCATAAGTAGCTACCAATGAAGAATTAATATGCTGACTATTTAAATGAGCGTTTTTAAGTCTTTACGTCTGCAGGTGAAAGCTGTTTTTTCCTAGTGCATCGTAGATGACAGCATTTGAAGTTGAACCAGAGATTGGGCTGTGATAAAGGTCTGCAGATAAACTAATTATCTGACTCCAAGGAGAACCCAGCCATACCAAAGAGGGAATCAAGTCATGAATCAGGCCATCGATCAGCTGACTACTGGACAACGCACTTCGATTCCAGTTCCAGACATCATGGATACCTGCTGCCAAGAGCTCAACTATGCTGGTGATGTTTGAGCCCAAAAGATCATCGTGGATTCCGAATCATAGATGACATCTGCCTACTTGGGTCCTTTTTGCTTGGGATGTTGGACCCCAACACCTGCTTTGGTCCTTATTAGAGAAGAAAATCTGTCACACTTTTTACTCTGCAGGGCTCAATGTTCTTGCTGGAGCCTGCTTTGACTGTCCACTTGTTTGACAAATGGCAACATCTTTTGGGTTAAAAGTATTTGAACTGTGAAAGATATAGAAGGGAAAGCTAATTATTTGTAGACAAAGCAGAATATAGGGATTCCTAAATAATATGTATTTAATGAATGTTTGTATTAATGGGAATACTATATAATTTGTATTTTTAGATAAATGTTTTGATATGCCTTCTGATATTTTGTATGAGATAATAAGTCACCTTTAAGGACCAATGATTTGGTTATTTGTAAAGTTAATCAGAATTGAATCTAATCTAACATAAGGGATCTATTAGAGATTGTTAAGTGATTGTCATTGAAGGGACAATGCACTATTACTAGTCAGGGTCAGTCCAGTTTAGATATTCTAGGTTATTGATTGTAGTGTTATAGCAAATAATGTAGAGCTTTACATTTAGGTACATTTAATTAATTGAAAAGAATAATAGTAAGCATATGGGATGACACACATGACTAGTATTTTGGGGATAAGGGACACATACTATAGGTCAGGACATCTATAGCTTTTAGAAGAGGATAAAACAGTTTAGGCTAGCATGTTGATGGTGATACAGGTCAAATGATTAACATCATGGCTTGATGAGTATATATATGTTATGGAAATCAGTGAAATGAAGTAATAATTTGGCCCATAGGAGATGGAGTGTCCTATACATACAGTGGTGAGTGTGAGGTCCGTGAATTAAAAAGCCCAAATGAAGTTTGAAGATCTCTGAAGATATGAATAAGCTTGGGTATAACCCTTGAAATTGAAATTGAAATGAATGTGACCTCAAAAATGACCCAGTGATTTGCATTTTGGAAGTAGTGCTGACATCTTCCGAAGGGAGGATTGACACCTACTGTCCACAAGATGGTTGCATTAATGTGATAAAGGTGGCTCAAGGTTGAGACCACAGCTGGGTGTATATTTGGGCAATTTTATGAATGAGTGTGTTAAGATGTGAGCATGGTGAGGTGTGTAAGGACTTTATCTCCGATTATCATTGTGCACAGCGGTGGCAACCTAAAACTGAGAACTTTTGAGTTATTTAAGATAAATATTTATGCCATCTGTATCATCACCAATAATATTAATTAGTATTAGCTTTATTTGAACCTGGGTATCATGGGGGTTCATGTTAGTGAAGCAGAAATTACTCTCTTAATAGTATGTTGTTGCTTATTACTAGTTTCCTAATTAGTTATTACTAGAGTTGCTGTCAAACAGGTGTGCATCCAATTTCTTGAACCATGGACACCTTCAGTTAAAGATTTTTATTCTTTTCTTGATGACAATGTGGATGATGAAATACCAAATCAGAAGAAACTCCTTGGGTGAAGTGCTAGTAACTGCTCCCCAGGGAGGTGACCCTCTACGGTGCGCAAAGTACCTGGGTTGAAGAAAATTGTAATTTCACTGGAAAAATATTTCTCCAAGCGAAGAAAAAGCATTTATTATGGACAATTGTTTTATTATTATTGCTTTAATGACTATATTTAACTGTTATGTATTTTGTGCTTTACGAAAATTGCAATCAGAACAAGAAGGGCAAGAGCGCTGGGTTTGCGCTGAGCGAGGGGCCGAATGTAATGGAAGGATTTTTCTAAAGAGAGGGGGATCAAGAGAGCAGATGGGCGTTGGTTGCTCAGCGCAAAAACCAGCTTCAAGAAGGAAAAGTACTGGGAATATGGCCAGAGGGTTATGCTGACTTGTTTTTCACTTCGAGGGGCTTCACTATTTTGTGTGCCTTTTGGTACCAGACACCGTCTCCGTCAGGATAAAGGGGCATGCTGACTTGTTTTTCACTTCAAGGGGCTTCACTACGCAATTCTTATTTTTGTGTGCCGTTTGGTACCAGGTGTCGTCATCATCAGGACCAAGTGCAAAACAACACCGCGTCCCGTGGAAAGGTGTGTGTGCTGAAACTAATCACTTCTGTATACACTGCTTACACGTAAGCGCTTTGGGCAAGGGCGCTCAATTAGTATATAAGGGAAGGTTGCCCTCAGTTTCTTTGGAGGCTCAACCGTGGGGACAGCGCGCACCGCCCGGTAAATGAAAGGCAAAATGGGTTGGTCCTTTGACAAGACTGACAAGCGGGCCCCCTCAGTCTACTGGTCTGGGATGATGGCTCTATGTCTTTTTATATGTATGTAAGTATTGTTTTGTTTTGTATGTCTGCATTATATGTGTTTGATTATTATAGTTGATTAAGTAAATAAAATAGAAGTATTGGACCTCTTCTCTCTGATTCTTTGCCTACTTATGTTCTAATCCCTGGAACCATTTTCCCACAACAAAACAGCTGGGGACTTTAATTGTGTTTTAAATCCACTTTTAGATAAGATTTCCTCCACAGGGGGAACGGCAACTAACACCGCAAAGATAATTACAAAGTTTATAACTGATCACAACTTATAAGATCCCGGGAGGTTTTTAAACCCAAATTCAAGAACATATTCTTACTACTCACCAGTACATCATTGCTACTCAAGGATTGATTACTTCTTTATAGATAATAACGTCTTGCCTAAGATTAAACCTTGTAAATACGATGCTGTTGTTATTTCGGACCATGCTCCGATGATCTTGGAGCTGAAATTACTAAGCCCCATACACTCACCCCAGATGGCCTCAACCTGCTTCTATTAGCTGAGCGAGAATTGTACTGAATTTATATCCAAACAAATCAAATTCTTTCTAGAGACAAATACATCCCCTGAGATCTGTGCAGGAATACTCTGGGAAGCTCTTAAGGCCTTCTTAAGAGGACAGATTATCTCATATCTTTCCCACAAAAATAAATCCAAAGCGAAGAAAGTAGCAGAGATAAAAGCGAAATTACTAAAATAGATGAAGAACATGCCAGACTACCAAGCGAGACTCTACATAAGAGGAGGCAGGCTCTACATTCAGAATTAAACCTCTTGACAACTAAAGAAACTGAACATCTAATTTACAAATCCAGACATCATTATTATGAACATGGAGAGAAAGCTAATAAGCTTTTAGCGCAACAAATTCAAAAGCAAGATGTACGCAACGCAATCTCTGTAATCACTAACATGAACGGAGATAAAATCATCAAACACAAAAATATAATGTACACTTTTAGAGACTACTATAAATCCCTATATACTATGGAGTTTAAAGAAGACAATATACAATCTAATGCATTTCTGGATACATTACAGATACCACAAATTGACGCTTTTAGTGTGGAGGAACTCGATAAACCTCTGGCATTATCAGAATTACTGGATGCTATAAAGTCACTCCAAGGTGGAAAAGCAGCAGGCCCTGGCGGCTACCCTGCAGAGTTTTACAAGAAATTCTCCGCTCAGCTAGCTCCCCTCCTATTAGAAACATTTACAGAAGCCAGAGATAACCAATTTCTTCCATAAACTTTTTGCCAAGCATTAATCACTCTCTTTCCAAAACAAAATAAGGACCTATTACAATGTGCATCATACAGACCAATTTCACTTCTGAATAACGACGTTAAAATACTCTCTAAAATCATAGCTAGAATGATGGAGAAAGTGCTCCCCTCGGTAATATCACAAGACCAAACTGGATTTATTAGGGGCCGACACTTATCTTCAAATCTTCGACGCCTGTTTAATGTAATATACTCACCAACTAAATCAAACACCCCAGAAATATTATCATCATTGGATGCAGAAAAAGCATTCAACATGATTGAATGGAAATACCTTTTTACTATATTGGAGAAGTTTGGGTTTGGCCCGAACATTTGTGCATGGATTAAATTACTGTATACTAACCCAGAAGCTTCAGTTTGCATTAATAACATTTGCTCAGACTACTTTAAACTAGAACGTGGCACAAGACAAAGGATGCCCTTTGTCACTGCTGTTGTTTGATTGCCATTGAACCACTGGCAATACATTGTCGAAATACTGATCAGATAAAGGGGATTAGCAGAGAAGGACTGGAACAGAAAATCTCATTATATGCAGATGATATGGTACTGTATATTTCGGACCCAGAAAATTCTGTGCCTGCAGTCTTAGCAGCACTCACAGAATTTCAAAAGCTCTCTGGTCTCAGAATTAATCTGAATAAAAGTGTACTCTTTCCAGTGAATTCTCAAGCATATAATATTAGATTAGACACCCTACCTTTTATCATTGCAGAACAGTTTAAATACCTAAGGGTAAACATCACAAGTAAAATAAAGCTCTATATCAACAAAATTTCGTCGCCTGCATGGAAAAAATTAAACAAGACTTGCATAGATGGTCAACCCTTCATCTCACACTAGCTGGAAGAATTAACACTGTTAAGATGAATATTCTTCCTAAGCTCCTTTTTCTATTTCAAAACATCCCAATATACATTAATAAATCATTCTTTAAGCAATTAGATTCAACAATAACCTCATTTATTTGGAATTCAAAACATCCACATCATCAAAGAGCGACCCTACAAAGACAAAAGGCAGAAGGCGTGCATGGCTCTACCTAACTTCCAGTTTTATTACTGGGCAGCAAATATACAGGTAATAAGAACCTGGACACAAATGTCTCACTTGCTTCAATTAAGGTCAGTGTTCACAACTCCACCATAAGAAAGAGACTGGGCAAAAACGGCCTGCATGGCAGATTTCCAAGACGCAAACCACTGTTAAGCAAAAAGAATATGAGGGCTCTTCTCAATTTTGCTAAGAAACATCTCAATGATTGGCAAGACTTTTTGGAAAATACCTTGTGGACTGATGAGACAAAAGTTAAACTTTTTGGAAGGCAAATGTCCCGTTACATCTGGCGTAAAATGAACACAGCATTTCAGAAAAAGAACATCATACCAACAGTAAAATATGGTGGTGGTAGTGGGATGGTCTGGGGTTGTTTTGCTGCTTCAGGACCTGGAAGGCTTGCTGCTGTGATAGATGGAACCATGAATTCTACTGTCTACTGAAAAATCCTGAAGGAGAATGTCCGGCCATCTGTTCGTCAACTCAAGCCGAAGCGATCTTGGGTGCTGCAACAGGACAATGACCCAAAACACACCAGCAAATCCACCTCTGAATGGCTGAAGAAAAACAAAA
Organism: Polypterus senegalus; assembly: GCF_016835505.1. NCBI lineage: Eukaryota > Metazoa > Chordata > Cladistia > Polypteriformes > Polypteridae > Polypterus > Polypterus senegalus. Next base: position 8,709 of record NW_024385863.1, read on the forward strand.
TGAAGACTTTGGTGTGGCCTAGTCAAAGTCCTGACCTGAATCCAATTGAGATGCTACGGCATGACTTTAAAAGTAGAGTTCATGTTAGAAATTCCTCAAATAAAGCTGGATTACAACAATTCTGCAAAAGATGAGGTGGGCCAATATTCCTCCAGAGTTGTAAAGACTCATCAAACTGCTTGATTGCAGTTATTGCTGCTAAGGGTGGCCCAACCAGTTATTAGGTTCAGGGGGCAATTACTTTTTCACACAGGACCATGTAGGTTTGGTCTTTTTTTCCTCCCTAAATAATAAAAACCATCATTTAAAAATTGCATTTTGTGTTTACTTGTGTTATATTTGACTAATGGTTAATTGTGTTTGATGATCAGAAACATTTTGTGTGACAAACATGCAAAAGAATAAGAAATCAGGAAGGGGGCAAATAGTTTTTCACACCACTGTATAGACAACGTCTTTGCATCCTATGAACAATTACATTCAAAATTTAACATTCCAGCTACACATTCCTTTTCATCTATCTTTAAATCAGGAACTTTGTTAAACAGAACCTTCCAGATTTTCCTCATCTTGCACCCTCATCCACGCTGGAAAAAATATTGCTCAATTTTAAGGAATTAGACTCCATCTCTACAATATATAAAATCATTTTACAATCCCTTCCTTTCAAAGATCCAAGAGGACACTGGGGAAAAAAGACCTCTCAATTAATATATCAGAAAAGGAGTGGAAAGTAGCAATGCAGAGAATTCACTCGAGCTCCATATGCGCTAAGCATACAATTATACAACTGAAAATTATATATCGAGCACCTCTGTCTCGACTAAAACTCTCCAAAATGTTTCCAGGACATGATCCAACTTGCGCGTTGCAGCAAGATCCAGCCTCACTGGGTCACATGTTCTGGGCCTGCACCAAATTAACATTATTCTGGACAAAATTTTAAGTTACCTCTCAGACAGCCTTGGACTCACAATCCCTCCCAACCCATTAACAGCTGTGTTTGGGGTTCTTCCAGAGGGTTTAAAGTGGAGAAAGAACAAACAAATTGTGATGGCATTCACTACACTGTTGCACGCAGACTTATTCTGATAAACTGGAAGAACCCAAACTCTCCTCTTTTAAGTCAGTGGGAAACTGATGTGTTATATTATTTGAAATTGGAAAAAATCAAATAGTCAGTTAGAGGATCCGTACAGACTTTTTTCAAAATATGGCAGGATCTAATCAGTAATATTTTAAAATAAGTTCATGAAGCACAGAGAATTTATTAATTTAGGTATTTTTTCAATCCTTAAATTTTACACCGTTTGGCTTGCCCCTCTCTCAGAGGTGGGGATCGATCTGTTCTTAACATAATTCTTTTTTTTGTAAAAACTTGATTGCTATGTATTGATTGTAATAAAATTAATAAAAAAAAAAAAAATTCAATTGCAATTAATCTCTCAGTTCAAATTTGTAATTGAAAGTCACTATGTATTAATTGCAATTTGTCATATTTCTTTCAAGCAATTAATATTTTTCTTTAAAGCAAAAACAGCTCAGGGATTACTTTCTAATAAAAAACAGTTTTAATAATCAGTTGCCCATCTATTTTAAATTATTTTGGTTTCTTTATTGAACAGTTTTGTGAAACAGAAACAAATGAACTAACAGTACAACACTAATTAGTGAATGGCTCAAAGTAGGATTAATTAATACTTTGAGCAACAACAAACAAAGTTGGAACTTTGTTATGCCAATAATTCT